>NW_027122177.1:0-85805 GCF_030686945.1 Centruroides vittatus | reverse complement strand
CTTTTGTTACTAAGCTTCAAATTTTAATATTGTTTTAAATTTGTATTAAACTAAAAATTAAACATTCGTAAACTATGATATGTTTTTAATCAAACACAAAAAACAGATTGAATATAGCGCGATATTGAAGCAAAATATCGCGATTTAAAATATTACCCAAAAACGCAAAAATGCGCCACATAACGAATTCCACCTATTTACTTAATGCTAAAGGTTTTCCGCATAGAAAGGGTTAATAATGCTTTTATCCATTATAAGTTAATATTGTAAAAATTAAGCTAAGTAATCTGTGTTTGGCTTTCATTATTTAGCGTTTTCGAGTATTTTACTGTAAAATTTAATTTAGTAAACAGAAACAAAGATAAGTGTAGTAGTCAAATGAGTAGCACTAATCACAAAATTCCCATAGGATAACATGTATGAGTAGCACTAATCACAAAATTTTTGCGTAAATACATGTATAAGTAGTGATAATAATTTTTCAGAGTAACTTACCATTACGAAATTTTTCGAGTTCGATATAATTTTTAGATCGCGAGTTACCGTTCGATAAAATTTCTGCGCGCGTTATATCACGAAGTGAGTGTGATTTGAAATAATATAACACTGAATTATTTTGAAAGATTTTTATTTTTACAAAACGTTTACAATTTTTCCTTCAGTTTGTCTAAACAAAGACACATTTCTGACATTAAGTACAAGAATAAATTTTCGCGATTGCTAACAATGTATTCCTTGCGTAAATTTTGATATTTAATAAGATGACACCAAGAAAGTTTAGTTTGGAATTCGTTAATAAATTCTTCGTCAAGGGTTTGATAGCGAGAAACAAAAATCCAATTTAGATGGTCTTGTATTTGACGTAAAGTCGATGTACTTAATTTTTGGTGTTTTAAAATTTTTTTAATATCAAATTTATGTACGAAGGCGATAATAAATTCTTTTGAAAGAGATTGGAATTCGGCGACTTTATTCCAATCAAGATGATTTGAAAAATTTGTAAGGAAAACGTCGTCTAATTGCTGATATTCACAAATTAAATCCCATTTTGCATAATCAAGATGCGATATAATAAACGTGGTAGGAAATTTGTAATTTTTCCATATGTGTTCCCAATTTAATCTATCCGCATAATCCGAAATAAACTTATGAGATAGATCGCGTCGTTTGCTGATTGTTCCCCAGTGTACGAAATTTTGAAATTGTGTTATCGTTTTCTCATCGATAGGCGAAGATGAGAAAGCTTCCCAGTCGATGGGGGATGGTTCATTAACTACAAAGAAATAAATAAACATTGTTTATTTAATTACATTACTTGAGTACATTAATATAGAGTACATTAATATAGAGTACATGATTTAACCCGATTACAATCTTTGAGAAAAAACAATATCGTCACAATCTTCAAAACTTTGAGAAAAAAGAATATCGGTGCATTCTCCAAAGCCTTTTTCATCTCTGTCAGTACCGTTCAATGAATTTGTTTCTAAAAACATAGGATGCAAGATTCTTTCAAAAATTAATTGTGCAATAGCTGCTCCAGGTTCAAACACAATAATTTCTGATCCGAAATTATATAACAGAACTCCGATATTTCCTCGATAGTCGGAATCGATAACTCCACCGTTTACTATAATTTTCTTCAAAGACAAAGAAGATTTTGGAGCAATGCGGCCATAACAGTTTTGTGGCATTTCAACAGCTAGATCGATAAAAACTAATTTTTGTTCATTTGGATTTATTTCAAACCCATCAGCACAGAAAATATCATATCCTGCTGCTCCGCTAGACATCCGTTTTGGAAGTTTTACATTTTTGTTTAGTTTTTTAAAATATATAATTTCTAGAAAAATAAAATATTTATTTAATATTACATTCCATACATTCGCATTTTATAAAATATTTATCGAAAACAGGTAAAGTTATCTTATCGTCTATTACAAAAAATTTACATCTATATGATTTATTATTTAACATTTTCAACGAGGCCGCTTTAATACACGCCTGTTTTAAACAGGAATAAGTTTTACTACTAAAGCGGTGTATTACATAAGTATATTTTCTTTTATATATTATTAAGAACCCATATTGCGGTGATGGTAGATCTGCAAATTAAAAGTAGAAACTATAGTGACCAAACGATAACACGTCTATTCCATTATCTAAAATAAATTTTTTATCGTAAAAGGGAGAAAGGGAAATTTTATTTTGGAGATATGTTGTTACCTCATGATTTTTGCTTTTAATTCCGTATTGTCTGTGTCTTAATAGTTCTGTATTAAATAATACTTCTTTATATTTATCGTGATTAAATGTTTTTATAACAGATTTTTTAATACCTTTAGCAGTTTTTTTATTTTGTTTATCGAAAATATAAGAATACATTTTCGGTTTTAGCGAGCAAAATTCGATTATTGGTTTCGATTGAGTTTCGTCTTTAAAATAACCCAGTTTGTTTTTGTTCGTTTCGTTATATAATTTGTGAGTTTTAGGATAATTACTGAAATCAAAAATATCGGGAAATGATTTGAAATCTTCGTATACGTCGTTTGTAAAAATTTGAAGTGTCAGGGAATCTGTGTCTGTATATAATAAGCGTACGTTTTCGCCATATCTATTTTTAAATATTTTATAAAATGTTTGGTAAATATGCAATTTACTCAACTCTAATACGCAAAAACCTATATAAATTGGTTTATCCAAAATTAAATTAAGTTTTTTCAATTTAAAAATTGTGAGATTGTCATTTATAATTTGAAACTTTTCTACGGACGGCTTAGACAGATATCTACGATATTGATTTAATGTTGTAGCCGCTTTTAAATTAATACGCTTTCTTACATTTTGACAGGTTTTTCCGAAAAAACTATTATTCATTAATTTAAAAAATGATTTGTCGAAATCATTAGTTGATTCTTGTCTTTTTTTATTATTAAAATGAATATATTTTCTAAGCCATGGACTTTGACAAAACGCTAATACTCTATGAATTTTAGTTATTATCAACCCCTCTTCTAGATAAAATTTTAAATTTCTATAATGAACTACATAGTTTGTTTTATCGAAAAGAGTAGGAGTTAATTTTTTATTAGTATTGACATACTTTAAATTTAATTTTTTTAATACTGTTTTTTGATAATTAGATAATAAATCGTACGGGATCGAAATATGCTCTGGGGCAAGCGGTAAGTCATCGTGTCTATCATGAAGAGTTTCGGGATATTTTAAATCGACTTCTAAGATATATCCTATGCTACTTTTATCGGATATATTAGGTATGTCTAAAGCGTCTATTTCGTCTTTGTGTAGCCATCTAAAATTATTTACGGGTAAGTATGCGCTCATCACAAACCCGTAAAGATTATTTGCATCTATCGACAGAATATAATTATGAGGCAGATTTTTATCGTATGTTTGCGGTATTAGCGGATTATTAGCTCGCGCAAATCTTTTCCCTGCCAAACTAATTCCTCCCCGCATGGCTTGTTCGATAAATTGATACTTTTCGAGGTCATTGAATAATTCTAATTGGATTTTTGTCATTTTTAAACCGCAATTCCATGTTAAATCAGGTGCAGTTATAAAATATACGGGATCTAAATTATAATACGTTAAACTTAATTTTCTGAAATTCTGGAATATATCCGCCAATAATATAGTATCGACATATTGGTATAATTTTAAATAGTCTTTAAAAGTTTTACAGTTAAATTTTTCCCAAACTAATTGGGCGTGATCGTAATCTTCGTCGCTAATATTTTCTTGCGATAACTCGTTATAAAAACATTTTTTAGGAGGCAATTGTTTTTCGTCTAATATTCGCTTATTTTTAAAATAGGAATATGGAAAAATTCCCTTTCTTAATAATAATTCTCTATATGTACAGCGACGAAAAAAACGATTAAAAATTGGGAAATTATAATTCGCATTTTTTAAGTTCTCGGTTAAAACGGCGAGGCTAGAATTTAAAAACTGGAAACTGTCAATGAATTTATAATAATCTAATGAAAATGTTGTAAATTTTTCGGAATTTATGGGGATAATTTTAATTTTCGAAAATAATTTGGAAGGAATATTTTTAAAAATTAAATGCGAATCATAACCCGAAAAATTATGAAGTATAATCGGGATAAATGTTTTTAATCGATAATTCAAATTGCATCGATTGTGGGCGTATCCGCGGATATCACCTGTCTGGTGATTGTGATCCAATACGCGCAGATCATCATCATTAAATTTTTCCTTACAAATATGGCATATATGTTTCGAAATATTAGAAATACTATTTAAATTAATTTCGACGTTGCGATTTATTATATCTAATAAATTACTTAGCTGGTTTTGGATATCAATTAGAAAATTATTAACGGCGTTATCACCCAAATAAAAATTGCTATATATTATCTTATCTTCGTTTTCGATAATTATAATAGAATAACATATAGGTTTATGAATTTGGATATTTTTAGTAAAACTAACACTCGGATCTATTTCATCGGAAGAAACCTCTTCCAAAATTGATTCAAAGTCGCAATAACACGCTACGGGAAAGAATAATTCCTTTTCTATCGCCCGGAATTTTACAATCGCATTCTCACCTTTTGGGGTTGATACTTTTTGATATTTATGATTAGAACAAAATTTAACGTGATCATTTAAAGTACACTCTCTTTCGAATCCGTTTAGACATTTTTTACAGTATTTTCTAGGTAAAAATTTATCGGACATTAATCTATTAAAGTTCCTAATCAAGAAATAGTGCGACTTATATAGCAATAAATTTATCTCTTTTTCAAATTGAAATTTGCTTATATAGATAGGATAAATTAATTTCTTTTCGTAGCCATAAACATTAATAGTCAGACAATTATTTTTTTCAAATATAGGAATATTTTTCACGATTACAGGAAATTTTAAACGATTTGTATTTAAATATTTTAAATATTTTCTATATAAATATACAGAATTTCTGTTACTACCGGTTGCGGGATACAAATGTGCAATTATACAATATAGAAAACATTGATTGTCCGAACATTTTATATTTAATACACAACGCTTATTAACTAAAGATTTAGGAAGAATAATATTTCCGCAGCCACCGCTTTCATTTTTATATATGCCAATATTAATATCTATGAATATAATTTCATTTAGTATCCATCCCGATCCATACTTAATAAATTCGTCGATATAATTTAGAATCGTATCGAAAGCATTAGTTAATTTATCGTTAATCATATACGAGGATAAAATATGCTCAACACGGCTGGAAAAATATACATCTTGATATTCTGCAATATCATCTTCTAAATATTTTAAAAATTTAGTTTTTAAATTTATCAAAAATTTTCTTCTACACACAAAATTATCGCTAGCTAAAATATTATAAACAGTCGGCGTTATTTTTTCAAAAAAGACTGCGGGATCAACATTTTCTGCAATAAACGCTCTATATGTTTTCGCATATCCTCTAAAAGCTTTCTTTCTTAATATAAAATTAAACATTTTCGTCTAAATGTTCGCCCATTGCATCGAAAGCCTTCTTATATAATTTAAAATCCTTAACATTAATATTGTATTTGTTAGACGGATAGTTTCCTTTCGTTCTTGTCAGAGAAACATATGCAGTAGACTGAAATTCTGTAACCTCCATTACTTGATTTTCACATATTTTAATTTTAAATGGCCGAATTTTCAAAGTTTTAGTATTATGCACGCTTAGATCTAAGTCAAATTTTTGCTTTTTCGACTCCTGTTCTTCGGTAATTTTAGGTTTTGGACCCCTCTTTTTACCGACGCTCTGTTTCACGGTAAAATCAAATTCATTTTCTAAATTTAAAATTACATACTATTTAATAAAAATATTTTTAAAATAATAAAAAATAATAAATTCTTACCAGCATCTGACGACATGTTTTCTTAGTTGTATTGGAGATACTTGTAGTAGACAAGATGTGTCGGACGGTCTCCTGGTCCTAGTATATATAGCAGTTAATCTAACCGGATTGTACCGGTTAGAACTGGAAAGTCAACGGCTGTCTATCAGGAAACTGTGTCGCAGAACTAATTTCGTAAGGCTTTTGTCCTAAAAAAAATCTAATTTAGTAAACCCTTTAGCCCCGGAAAAAGTGAAACTGTGTCGACAAACTAATTTCGTAAGGCTTTTGGCGAATTTTTGTCCTAGAAAAATCTAATTTAGAACCTTTAGCGCGGAAAAAGTGAAACTGTGTAGACAAACTAATTTCGTAAGGCTTTTGGCAAATTTTTGTCCTAGAAAAATCTAATTTCTGACGCGGAAAAAGTGACAAACTAATTTCGTAATTTATTTTTGACCGGGAAACTGCGTCGTGTACATTTGACAGCGAAAAATAATCTAACTGTGCCATTCATAACCCCTTCAGCAACCCGTCGGCACAGATTATAAACCTCTAATTTATTTTCGACGTCTCAGAAAGTTTAAGAGAAAGTTTAAGGAAAACGATCTCGGTTGCTAGAAAGTTTTTTATACCCTCGAATTTTGTATAAATACCGCTCGGAACCCAGAAGTTTCCATCAAACTTAAAGCATCTTAGCTAGAAGATGGCTTGTAAGTATATTTTTTTATATATCTACATTTAATTAATATATTTTTTTAAAAAAGAAATATTTTAGATAATGTAAATTCTGCTATACCTGCGGTCCGCGATGGATCTTGCGATTTTAAATGTGAGTACTAAAATAAAAACAAGGTTTTCTTTATTCTTTATATAATATATATTTATATAAATTAGATTACGACTGGATAGATTCACATCCTGCGTGGATGACTATGCATCCACACCGTTTCTATACGAGGGAGGAGGAGAAATGTAATATAGGAGTAATTATAGATTTTGAGGTATTTACAATCAAGGATATGGGTCTTCGCATTCGATACATTATGTCGTCAGGTTGGGTATGTGGCTCGCAATTGGAACGAATTCGATATAATTAATTTTTATAATGAAAATATTATTTTCGACTGGTTAAATTTTTCTAATCAAAAAAATGTAAGATTCGGCAACCATTTACACGGTCTTTATTTAGCATACGAAGAAGGGCCTTTTGGTGAGTGGGAGAAAAGTGAAAATGTTTGTCGAATTTTATATGATTTATTTTTAAAATATAAAATTTTTTATTATAAGGGAGGGGAAATTGAAAAAAATTTTTTAGATTTAACGAGTGAAATTTATAACGTGTATATACCATACTTCGATCTAGAAGATTTCGGCGTGCCGAAATCTTCCGACATAAGGGTTCCATGCCCGAACCACTAAAAAAATACCCTCACAACTGCCCTCCTCCCAAAAAACGGACGAAAGAAACGGTGTGTAGTATTCACAGGATGGGTTATCCGCACGAATGTCGTCGGCCGCAGGATGGTGCCTCGCTATTAAACATCTGTACGGACCATACCCGTTTTATCGCCCATTGTCCTCTGTGCGATGTTTTTTCGTATAAGACATACATGTTTAAACACAGTAAATATATTTTATTCTTATATAAAAATCGGTAAATAATATTATATTTATTTTTTAATTTTGGGTTTTTTTATTTACAGATATATGGCAATACCCCTACCTGTAATTTATTTTTGAAAAAATAAACCAATTTTTTACACTTTAAATGCTTTTATTATTTTTCATTGAATTACAGCATTGATTATACGTTACAGTAAGAGAGCGCGCTAAATACAAACGGTGTTTAACAAAGTTTTGTACAAATTCGTCGTTATAGACTTTATCCGTTTTACTTAATTCGTTTAAACATTGGTTTCTATTCATTTTATATAGAAAATACAAACAAAAATAGCCGCAATTCGTCGAATATAAACTCTGATGAACGTTATTATTCCAGCAACAAGTTTTAGAATTCCGTCTTATAAAATTAATTATATTCTGTTTCGATGGTTTAATCCCATAACTATCGTAGTAAAAACAGATTTTTCCGTCAAAGAATACCGATATCCAGTGACTTCCGGGTTTATTTCTTTCGTCTAAGTTAATTATAAACGATTTATACTTAGCGATGCAAACAGGTAAATCATCCGATGCAAAAACTCCTCCAAAAGTTTCTTTTATTTTCGGATCGCTGGATGCGAGCCTCCACAGCGTGACGGTGTTCATTAGTAATCGACAAAAACAGTCCTCGAAGCATCGATTTCTAGAGTATTATTGTATTCGAGTAAACAAATAACGTTTACAGTTTCTAGTAATGCCGTTGCGAACTTAAATTCGATTGAGATGTTTCCTATTTGATTTATACTCTTATGTGATTCGGAGGCGGCTCGATCCTGTGTTAAGTCGAAACTGTAGAGAGTGTATCCGTCTTTATACTCTTTGTAAGATATGTTAGTATATTTATGGTGATTAATACATCCTATATCTTCGAATAATGATATAAAATTTCTTCCATAAGCGTCTTCCATAATCCGGAGAATATGGTTGAGGCGGCAACATTTGGTTGTCTTTTAATAAACATATATAATTTAAATTGTAATTTTTAAAATTGAAAGGATTATATTTTACATTTCCATTAAATGCCGTATTAGAAACTAGTCCGATAGTCATTCTGTAAGGCAGCTGGCCGATTACGGCGTTTGAGATATTAGTAGATTGTATTCCGCTACTTAGGGTAAAAACTTTTACATCCGTTCTTCGAAACGGCATTTTTATGATGCCTGTTTGCAGCGCTTTTTCTATTCCAATTTGAACAGACGAACTAACGTCTACTTTATTAATTTTTAGAGACGCGTTTTTTATAATTATTTTATAATTATTGCTGGTAGACATTAGAGCAAAATCGTCTTTAGATCTTTCTAATTTAATTCTTAAATCAACGTTATTAATTAACAATTTAGGTTGATTAGACAAATCGATATGAAGCCTTCCGATTAAATCTATTAATTTACTTTGTTTAGCAATATTAAATCTTTTAGCCAATCCTTCATTATTATCGTCTAACGAGTCCATATATTGCGCAGTATCTTTATAAAATAATGCGCTCGTTAAAAAAGTTTCCTGCGCATCTTTTGAATAAAATAATAATGCTTCTAAAATAGATCGGTAGCAGTAATTAGTCTGCGAAATTATTTGTTTATCATTTAAAAACACGCTGCATTGAGAAAATAAACTATTTAAAAAATAATTAACAGGTGCAACCTTTTCTTCGGCAGAAACGTCCGTTCCGTCGTTTTTAATAATTTTTGCTTGAACGTGGAGATAAATCGAATGCAAGTCGATATAATTTTCGCCAGAACCGGATATGTAAAATTCTATCGGGGCACGGCTATCCGATATTGTTGCTACGGGATGAACAATAACTTCTGTAGTATTGTCGATGGCCAGTTGCGTCGAAACGGTGCTAAATAAGTCGAGCTCGCTTTTGGTGCAGGGGCAGGAATTCGGGTCCATTTTTCTTATTCCGAAAATATATCGTGTACTTTCCGTCTTTTATTCTGCGTCTGCTTCAGTCTCTTCGGTCGCTTTCGTTTTATACCCGATCCGCCTTGCACTTTTTTAACTACATCATCTTTAATTTCAGAGCCAATATCCTTTAGATGCGATTTTGCCGATTCTTTAAATGATTTCCCCGCAATTACGTCTGATCCAACACCCGACGCAAAATTTAATGCTTTGCGCCCCAGATACGATCCGATCTCGGCCCAGAATCGGTACTGATTTTCTAAAAAGATCGCCGAAGAATCCATACCCTCGCTGAATTTGAGGCCCCGCAAAATAACCTCGTCCCGTCAAATGTTGCCTCAAATATAAATCGGGAGTCCATAACGTACCTCCTGCTTGATTACAGTAGTAATTTATACAAGCTTTTGGATCGAGCTTCATTTTGCACTTCTTAAAGACAAACTAATGCTAGATATTAAACTAACAGGTATTTATAACTGTTTAAAAGATAAAATTAATATTGTTTTTCCTCCGAAAAAGACTATCTCTTTTCCGCTCGCAGATCTCAGTTCGATTTCGATTGTTTCGATAAAATTTTTCCTAATAGGAAAATACAAAGGTTTGGAATAAACTTTGACTATCTGATCTTCTTTCGTGCCCATAACGGGTATAACTCTTAATAACGGGGCTGTTATATCTCCTACGTGATGAGAAGAAATAATATTCGAGTAAATAAAAATTTCCGAAATTCCTGCCGACATTTCGATGGGATAGCGACTTATATATTCGCCGGGTGGAAATTTTGTAGCCGTAAATCCGAGAAAATCTTTCAATTCATCTCCAAATTCTACAGAAATATTCCACGGAACTTTTAAAATAATTTTATTATTAGGCAGCAACGCCAGTTTTATATACTTAAAAATGCCAAGAAATTTTTCGGGAGACGAGTATAATCCGATAGGAATAAAGATTTTTTCGTCTTTATAAACTTTCTTAATTACTTCTCTCTTTCTATTTTTCTCCACTAAATTAAAATATTCGTTAGAGTAGTCCTGAGTCGACAGTCGAAAATTATGAGTCGAATTACCTCTTAATACAGTATCTTCGTTAGGTAAGTTTAGCATATAAAGTAATTTCGACGAATCCTTTACGGTGATAAATAACTCGTGCTCGTCTTTTATATTTATATCCACAGTTTGATTATTTTTATCGAAAATAAATTCTGCCAAATTAGAATTTGTTAGACTAACTATGTTCGAATTTATTATATCAAACAATTCAGTTTTATCGCCTTTAATAGAAAGTTAATGGAACCAAATATGATTTATCCGGCAAGGGCTCATCTTCTCCTTTCACGCTTTCTTCGATCGTCACAATATACTGATTATTATGATTAGATATATTAAACCAGTTTCTCGGAATAATAGCTTCGGCAAGACCGACGGTCCAATTTCCGTGTAAATTAATAGGAGGACTCATTTTCACCGTGAAATGCGACTGCGTATTCCCCGGAAACAGGTCCATACTTGCATTACTTATCAGCGTCACGAAAAAATCTGATTGCATCATTTTGTTACCTTTTGTAATTCTTCGGTATAAAACCTTCCTTCTAGAATCTCGTTATTCGCATCTTTTAATACGTAAGTCGGAGGATGCGATAGAAATCGGTCGTGAATAACAAATATTTCCTTCGTCCAGCCCGGCAGATATCCGCGACTAAATGTTTTACGTATTTTCGAAATTCGAACTAAATCACCAATATTAAATTTAAATTTACTTTTCCTTTTTATACCGTACAGCCTATCAAAAATCGAACCGTAATGCAAAAGACTAACTTCAGATGGAGCCATCCCGATACTTCTATGAAAACTATTATTATATCCTTTTACAATATCGTTTAATTTATCGATATATTGATAAGAATTACGATAAGTAATTAATCTATATATTTTATTTCGTAAAGTTTTATTTAATCTCTCGACCACCGAAGCCTTAGTATCCGAATGGGTCGAATAGTGATTAATTTTATATTTTTTAAACAAATTTTTTACTAATCTATTATAAAATTCGGTTCCCTTATCGGTTTGCATATTTTTAGGAACATTGCGTTTAAAAATAATTTGAAACGCTTCGGCAACAGACTTAGGTTTTTTATCCTTTATTGGCACAACGTAACAATATTTACTAAATACATCAATTACTGTTAATAAATATTTTATACCGTTATTATATCTAGAAAATTGCTTTAACACAATTAAATCGGCTTGCCATAGGTCGTTAGGATAAAAAGCTTTAGTTTTTCTTCGCGAATATTTAACCCTTACAGGTTTATGCAACGAATAAACAGGTTGAGAAGACAGCCATTTTTCGACAGTAGATCTCGGAAATTTAGAAGCTTTAACTAGTTTACTCACTCCTCCAAACGATGCCGAAGATTTGGGGTTATAATATAACCGTCTCAGTAGTTTCTCCATTCCGGACTCTTCTTCCTCTTTTTCGACGACTTTTTCCACTGGTAAAATACTCTCGGAGAAATTGTAGAAAAAATTTCTTCGGGACTTTCGACTTGTATCGGTTGATATCGCGGCTTTTCGCCGATTTCGGGTAGAGTCGACAAACTTTTATTTCCTATCCACTCTCTAGGAAAATTTAATTTTCTTACAGCTTCCCAAAACACGTTAAAACCGATAGGCGCAATAGATGTTTTTCGATTGCGAGACAAATGAGATAACAGATCAATTATGTGGCTTCCTGGTACTGGAGTGCCGCTAACTGTTAATTCACCTTTTGTATTCCATCCGTAGTCGTTTTGTCTCAGTTTATCGATTAAATGAGGAATGTATTTTTGATATAGCTGGGGTACAGATATAGTTATTTGTTTAATAAACGCATCCTCACCGTTATCGGAGGTAGGTGGTTTTTCTTTGGGTAGCTCCGGCGGTTTTTCATCGGGCACAACAGATATTCTGACAGGCTCTTTCGGCTTATGGACGGTTCTCTGATATCTCGAAATCAACTGACTTAATAATTTAACTTTACTATCGTCGGATAAATCGGTACTCTCGAGTAATTCTTCGATATTACTTCCAATTCTTATTTCAGGGGCTGTATTCTGGTCACTTATCTCTCGTCTCTTCTTTCACCGACGAATGACGTCAAAGTGAGAGACGAAATTCGTCTCTCATACAAAGTGGCGATTCTGGTCGTTCGTAACGATCTTGTCTTTGTCGTTGACGTCACGATTCTATTCAGTTGATTATACATGTTCGGGTTATCTGCGCGCGCAACGCGGTATAGAATTTTAACCAATGAAATTGTACAATTTTCAAAAGTGCAGAATATGAAAATATAGAGCACGTGGTACCACAAGAGGTAATCAAGATGTCTCGACTTATGTTATCATCGGAACAAATGGAAATTTTGGTAACCAAGTTGCAAAAGCGTCTATATTTAGCTAAAGGAAAATTGGACGGAAATATTTCCAAAAATACTTTACGAGATGGATGGCAAGAAATTAGGGATAAAGTGAACTGTCTAGCTGATGGTCCACTGATCAAAGTGGAACAATTAAAAAAAAGATGGAGTCAGTGGCGTTCCCCAACGAAAAGTAAAGCGGCTGCTTTAAGGAAAGATATACTTAAAACAGGTGGAGGGAAAAGAAGTACTCCACCATTAACAGATCTTGAAGAAAAGGTGTCATTAATTGGGAACGAAGAATTTGGATTGGAAGAAGAAAATTTATACGAGCTTGGAGCTTGCACTACAAGTTCCGTTGAACCTTTACATAATGTAAGTAATACCTTTTTATTTATAAATTCATTTTTTATATATTAAATATAGTCTATATATATATATATATTTATATTTATATATCGTAGATACAGAATATAGTTCCCGAAGGAAATGATGTGGAACCACATCGTGAAATAGTTGAGAGGGAAGATCTTGAATCTGCAAGTAAGTTATTTATTATGTCAAGTAATTATATTTCTTGACTTCAAGTTTATTTAGTTTTAAAATTAAATGTTTTAATCTTCCCGTTCTAATGCCAGATTCTGGATGTCGTCGTCGTCGTCACCGATCTTCAAATGAAGATACTGTAACTTCATTTATAGAGCAATCTGCATCTAATCAAAATTCATTATTAACAAGGTAAACCTTATAATCTTTTTGGAATTTATTTTACTTTGAAGTTGACTTCATTGATTAAAATATTAATATAGTTAGATAAAAATATTAAAACATTTCTCTTTGATTAAATGCTTTGTCTAGTTTCATTAAAAGTATCTAGTCATTTATGTGTATATATATATATATATACATTTTTTTTATGTAGGCTTTCATCTATAGATGAAAACCTAGCAGAAAATAATGAACTAATAAGACGACAAAATAATATAATGGAAGAGAAAAATATGATTCTCAAAGAAATCTTGCAAACTCTGCAAAGGGTATTTATTTTATATAATTGTTTAACATTTTAATACTTTTTAAAAAATTTATTGAGTAAACAATATTTTTATATTCACATGCGTGTCTTCTTTTTTCAGTTTGCGTGATGTGTTCGTACTGCTAGCCAATTTAAACAATTTTGTCTGTCTCTTTTTTTATTTTATAATGTACTTAGAAATGAAATAAATAATAAATAAATATTTCTAAATAATAACTTAGTGTGTTTACTTATTTATTTAGTCTCTAAAGAATAAAGACTGGAAACAAAATTAATTCACTTTTTTCATTCATGTTTATTTTAACAGAATCTCTGTAATATTAACTGTTGCCTGACATTTACAGCATTCTGATTTGCAGAATGTTCCATTTCATTTATGCTATCATCATCATCATCATTTCCACAGATTTCTTCTGTAGGAATGTTAAATGCTACACAAATGTTATGTAAAATAGCACAAAGAGTAGTATAAATAAGAGAGACTCTGGGATAATTTGTTAAACTTTTAAGACTTTATAACTTTTATTGTAGTAACGCTCAACCTCCCGAGGGAAAGACGTCCACCAGGGGCTAAAAATGGCAATAACCGTTGAATCGTTCGAGCGTTTCTACGATATTTGTATTCCAAAAGCTCTCGTAGACATTAAAACCACGCCCATTTTTGTTGCCCCTTCGGATATACTTCACCGCGAAAATGTGAGCGAGCGTTTTTAGAATACGCCGCAGATATTTTCTCGACGAGTCTTAAGACAAACGATGTTTTAAGATTTCTTTACAATACGACGATCTCTCTCTTAAGAGAATCAATATTTTTTTCTTTATTTAAGAGAATTAATATTATTATATATATATATATATATCTTTAATATTTAAGATATTTTTCTTTCGTTAAGCCAATGCCATCTGTTGGCAAAATATTAAATTGTTAAGTCTCGAAGGTATCATCTGTTGGCAAAATATTAAACTTCATTTCTTTTTAAATTATTTTTTTCCTTCGAAATTTCGAAACCGATTAAAAAAATAACAAATAGCGCGAACCGTCCGTCGCTAATCGGATCGCGCCATTTGCTATTTGGTTTTTATCGATACTTTTACGATATATATATATTTTTTTCCTTTTTCTTTTATTTATTTTTATATTTATATATTTTTTTTATTTTTATATAAGAGAATCTCAATATTTTTATATATTTTTTATTTTTATATATTTTTTATTTTTATAAGTTTTTGTTTTGGTTGGGCGCCATCTGTCGACAAATATGTGTCGCGACGACGATTAAATAAACGACACAATTTTCTCTCTTTTGTTCTTTTTTATTATAAATAAGAGCAAAAAAGTTATAATAAAAAAAGTTAAAATAAAAAAAAATTATAATAACATACAAAAGAGTTTGGGCTATATTAAAATAATTAAAAACAAAATATATACAAAAAAAGTTACATAAAAAAAAGATTATATTAACAATAAAAAAATTGACGAGATCTCTGTCGAATGTGCCTAAAAAAAAACAATAAATATTATGTTGTATATTTATTTTTAAAAAAATTTTTATTATAAATAGTTTAAATTAAAAATTAAAAGTAGATTGTAAGGAAAATCTGCAAGAAAAAAAAAGCAGAGGGCGTTAGTCGTTCTTCTTTTTCGAAACAAAAAAGATTGTCAAACAAAGAAAGATGTCTAGTCATAGTGTCTAAAATGCAACTGTTGCTTTTAGACTTACAATTGTTTTTTAAATATAAGAGACGATCGATAGGATTAACCGATGTATCCCCAACAACCGCGAAGGTAAGAAGTTTAAGATTGAAATTATAAAAAAGCGTATTAAAAAAATTATAAAAAAGTTAGTCGTAGAAAGCTTAAATTTATTTCAAATATTAAAAAAACTAAAAGAATTTAAATTGACCTAATGTCTAGACACTCATCTTTGTTCGCCTCGAAAAAATCTTGCGGAATATTCTTACATCTATTATTTAAAATTTATATAAAGTTTTTTTGAAAAAAACTTACCTTTTATTCGTTGTCTTCAAATAAAATTACTTTTTGGCAACCCATTTTTATTATTATTTTTTTATCGGATTCTTGGAAAATAACTACGTTTTTTTTAAAGGTTGTGTTTAAGTTGGTTATTTTTGAATATGTTTTCCCCTTATAATAAATAGTTTCTTTTTTATGCACGGTTATTATTATTTCTGATGAGATATTTAACGGAATACTAATTATAGGTTTAACAAAATAAATATTATGGTGCAATATTGTTGTTTCTGAAAATTAGCAAATACTTTTTAAAAAAAATACAAGTAAAAAAATTTTACTAAAATATAAAAAGATAATTACCATTTCTGTTTAAAATTCTCCATGCTCTTTTGTTGAAGAAACATACTTGATTTTCTTCGTCGAAATTTTGTAATATCTGAACTGAATCCCATTTTTCGTTGACAACGTGGTTGCCAGTGTAAATGCGATCTTAAAAATTTAGGCTATATTTAGTGAAATATTTCGTCTCTAAAATTGTCACATTCGACGGAGATCTCATCTTGGAGAGGGTTAAAAAATGGGGTAAAAGCGAAAGTATTTATACTCTAGGTTTATTAATATATGCGTTCACTTTCGCTAGTCCCCATCTTAGCCTACGGCATCAAACTCGCGTCTTATCTGTCCCTCTCTATCTTTTTACATTCTAGGTCAAAGATAGGCCTCCTAATTCAAAGTCAAGAATTCGAGGAGGGTTAAAAAAATGGGATAAAAGCGAAAGTATTTATACTCTAGGTTTATTAATATATGCGTTCACTTTCGCTAGTCCCCATCTTAGCCTACGGCATCAAAGTCGCGTCTTATCTGTCCCTCTCTATCTTTTTACATTCTAGGTCAAAGATAGGCCTCCTAATTCAAAGTCAAGAATTCGAGGTGACCCGATTCCCACACAAAGCGACTAATGTTTTATAGTTTCAATTAAAAAACGCATTTTTTAAGTTTTAAAAAAAATTTTATTTGAGTAAACTAACGCTACATTGGTTACATTTAATGAATATATTTGGTGGTATTTTACCAAAACGAAAATTATTGCGTACAAAAGCGAATACATAGTTATCATTAAAATATTTAGTATTAGGCTGAAGAATTTTTAAGTCTTGGTTTCTCGATATTTTGTAGAGAAAAAATAAGCAAAAGTATCCGCACGTAGAACTATACGGACCTTGGAGCGTTTTTCGATTCCAGCGCAACTCCTTGGAATTTTGTCTTATGAACTTTATAATGTTCGGGATTTTTGGCGGTAGTCCGTATGAGTCAAAATAATAACAAGTCGAATTTCGGAAAAAAAGAGCTATCCAGTGTCGTCCGGGATTTTTGCTGTTCTCCGTATTAACGATAAAGCTTCTCTTCTTTCCGATTGTTTGAGGTAATAAATCCGAGGGATAAACGCCACCGAATGTCTTGCTAATTTCGGAATCACCTAACGCCAGTTTCCAGAGCATAATCGTATCCATTAGTTGTTTAGTAGTCGACGTAAATGTTTCGCGATCGATCGATTTCTATTGTATTACGATATTCTAAGAAGCATATGACGTTAACTGTTTCTGGCAAAGGTCTTTTGAACTTTAAATCGAAACTAACATTTCCATAGGTCAACACAGAGGTATGGTTTTCGGAGGCTGCGCGGTCGGGAGTTAGGTCGAATACGTGGAACATGTATCCTTGAGCGTAGTCGGAATACGATATATTAGCGAATTTTCCGTAGGGAATTCCCCCTATTTCTTCGAATAATGTTGCGTAACTTCGAGCGTAAGATTTTGCGTCAAAGTCTGGACAGAACGGGTTGGGTGGGATTAAAATCGAATCTTTTATAACAGAAATATAGTTTAAGTCGAAATTTTCAAAATTGAAAGGATTTAAATCGATCTGTCCATTAAAAGCGTTATTTCGCACCAATCCGATTATAATTCTTTTCGGGATTTGACCGATTATCGCATTCGATATATTTGAACTTAAAATCCCTTTACTTAATGTAAATACTTTAATATTAACTCGTCGATAAGGCATTTTAATTACAGAATTTTCTAATGTTTTTTCCATTCCAATTAAGATGCTAGGACTTACTTCTATTCTATTTACTTTTAACGTAATATTCTTTAATCGAATCTGATAATTATCGGCCGTCGCCATTAGAGCGAAAGCGTCTTTCGAACGTTCCAATTTTATTCGAACGTCTACGCCGTTTATCAATAATTTAGGTTGATTAATAAAATCGAAATGAAGTCGTCCGTATAAATCTAATACTTGGCTTCTGCTGCTTTTCTTAAACCTGGTGACTAATCCTTCATTCTTGGGGTCTTTAATCGGGTTGGTTTCGTTTAAAAATCCGGCGGTGTCTTTGTAGAAGAAAGAGCTGGTTAAATAGGTTTTTTGCGCTTCTTCGGAGGAAAATAATAGATTTTCTATTATCGCTCTGTATGGGTAATTAGACGTGCGTAGATATGGTTTTATCGTTAAATATCGTAGTACATTGAGAGAACATCGAATGCAAAAAATTATTCACGGGTGTTACTAAATCGGTATCGAGAGTAGAAGTTCCATTTTGTTTAGTAACAGTAACTTGCGCATTAATCGAAATACTGCTCAAATCTATTAAGTTTTCTCCGGAGCCGGGGATTAGAAATTCTATAGGAGATTTCTGATCGGTTATCGAAGCGATGGGATGTAGAATAGCCTCGGTAGTATTTAAAATCGCCAACTGGGTCGGAATAGTTTTAAAAAAATCTAGTTCCGATTTTAAACACGGGCAGGAGAAAGGATCCATTTTTTAGGAGAAAATATCTACTACTTTCCTCTTCTTAGTATTCTTTCGTTTTACGCTTTTTCTTAGACGTTTTCGTTTTTTACCCGACCCGCTTTGAATTTTTTTAATGACGTCATCTTTTATTTCTCGACCCGCCTGATTAATTCTCGATAGAGCCGAGTCTTTTAACGATTTTCCCGTGAGTATATCCGACCCGATATCTTTCGCTATATTTAACGCTTTTTTTCCAATATATCGACTCGCGTGTTTTAAAATTGGTATTGCTTCGCGAAAAATTGAACCGAAAAATCCATATCCTCGTTGAATCGGTCGACTTTTAAAATACGGTCCTCTTCCCCATTGAGGAGTAACATAAGGGGTGTGAGGAAATATAGAATCGGGATATCCTCCCGTCTGCGAACGATAATAACTAATACAGTCCTCCGGTTTAAGCTTCATTTTATCAAATAACCGATTCTTTAATGAATCCGGTTTTATATACTTTTTCGGCGAAAACATAATACCAAAAGCGTTTTTCCCGAAGTAAATATGACGTTTTCACCCGTTGATGTGCATATGTCTACGGTTATAGTCTCGATATAATTCGATCGAAGAGGGAAAAATAACGGAGTATTATAAATTTTAACGATTTGTTGATCTTTTACTCCCATAACTGGAATTACTCGGAATAGTGGAGCCGAAGTATCGCCTACGTGATGCGATTCTATTAAATTAGAATATACAAATATTTCTGTTATTCCGGCGTTTAATTCTAAGGGATAAGTTCCCGTAAATTCTCCTTCGGAATATTCTAATCGATCGAATCCTAATATATCTTTTAATTGACTATTAAATTTTACGGTAGTTTCTCGTGGAACTTTCAATAATAACTTTTTATCGGGAAGCGATTTAAAACTGATTGTCTGAAATGATTTAAGAAATTCTCTTTGTCCGTATAATCCAATCGGTATACGCATCGTATTTTCGACGTTTTCGATTTTTACTTTATCTATATATCTATTTTTTTCGATTAATGTAATAAATTCTTCTTTAAAATCGGTAAAAGATGAATTATATTGAATCTTTTCATCTTTTCCTCTTACAATATATTGTTTTAAATACTCTAGATTTAGAGCCGAAAGAAATGTAGGAGCATCTTGATTTATGCGTAATTCGCAATCTTGAGCGATCTGAATCGTCACAAAGCTGTCTTCTTTGTTATAAGAAAATTTAATAAGACCATCCTTTCCTAATTCTTTTAAATTATTCGTAATAGTCTCGAATATATTACTTGATTTGTTCTCTCCTATAGGATATAACGGAATTAGTGTAGTCAAATCATCAGTTTTTACTTTAATCAACTTCGTCTCTTTAGAAATTATGTTGTAAGTATTATTTTCGCTAGTTATATTAAACCACGAACGAGGTATTATTATCTGGGACAATGCCGCTTCCCACGACCCGCTTAAATTTATCGGTGGATTAATTTTCGATGTGAAGGACGATTGAGTATTTTTTGGAAAATAGTCCATACTCGCCGTACTGATAAGCGTAACATAAAACCTATCCATTTTTGACTTTCTGCAGTTCTTCGTTATAAAATCGACCCGTAATCGTCTGGTTGTTGTAATCTTTTAACACATAAGTGACCGGGGTCGTCGGAAATCGGTTTTTTATATAGAAAACCTCTTTACTCCATCCTGCCAAATATCCTCTAGAAAACGTTTTACGTTTCTTAGAAATTCTAACTTTATCATTAATTTTATATTTATATTTTATTTTCGTTTTCGTTTTACCGTAAAGTCGATTAAAAATTTGTAAATGGTGTTTAGGTTTCACCTCGGCCGGAGGCATTCCTATAGTTCGATGTTTACTATAATTATATGCCTTCACCAAATCGTTTAATTTATCGATATATTTATTAGAATTTCGATAGGTAATAAGACGATAAATTTTATTTTTTAAAGTTTTATTAAACCGTTCTACGACCGACGCTTTCGTTTCGGAATGAGTATAATAATGATTTATTTGATGTTTTTTAAATAAATCCTTAATTACAGAATTCATAAACTCTTTCCCTTTATCGGTATGTATCATCCTGGGTATTACTTTTCTAAATATTTTTTGAAATGCTTTTTTTATCGTTTCGGGTTTTTTGTCTTTTACCGGAATTACATACGCATATTTAGAAAACACGTCGATAGTTGCTAATAAATATTTTATTCCATTATTATCTTTCGAAAATTGTCGAACATCCATAAGATCCGACTGGAGTAGTTCTCCTTGATATAGCGCTTTAGTTTTACGGCGACTATAATTTTTTCGTACGGGTTTATGCAACGTATACGTATCTTGAGTCGATAGCCATTGTTCGACGGTTTTTCTAGGCAACTTTGTCGCTTTTATTAGTCTCGTTACGCCGCCAAACGATGCCGGATGAGATGGATTATAATAAATAGAGCTTAATAATCTTTCCATGAAATATGTTTTCTTTTAGACGAGCCAATCCGTTTAGGAATTTTCGTAGACGAAACTCTTTTTTTCCTTCCGCTAGTAATTGATCGTATTGGTGGGCGGTGGAATCGACGGCGTTCGAAAACGAAGTATGGGCGATTCTTCTATTCGTAATCGACTCGATAGCGCCTTATTTCCTATCCATTCTCTAGGAATATTAGATTTAATAATCGCTTGATAAAATTCGTTAAATCCAACGGGCACTATAGAAGATTTTCGATTGCGCATTAAATGCGACATCAGATCCGCGATATGGGAGTTAATTATCGGCTCATTATTTACCAGAAATTCTCCTTTTTCGTTCCAATCGTATTGATATTGCTTTAGTAATTGAATGATATGCGGAACATATTTTTGATATCCCAGCGGGACAGAAACTGATATCTGATCTTCGATAGTCGTCGGTTTTGTCGGTTCTAACGATGGTTGCGATTCTTCGATCGGTTCTGATACCATCGAGACTCGAATCGGTTCTTTCGGCGCGTGAATAGTTTGTTTAAATCTCGAAATTAGTTGACTTAATAATTTAACTTTCAAATCGTCCGATAAAGTACTTTCTTCTAATAAATCTTGGATATTATCGTGCAATCGTATTTCCGGTTTTTGCAGTTGATATTTAGGTACTAATTCGGGAGGTACTAACGCCATTCGTTGAGCCATTTTTTTTATAATCCAAAAATTCTTTTAGCTAATGATATTATTGGATCTAGAATCGTGCCTAAAAATCCTCCCGATTGATTTATCAAAATCTTCTTTTTTGCTTGGAGACCTATTTTTTTATTTGCGAGTTTTCGAATACATTTTTTATATTTTTTTAATTTATTAATGTTTACCGGTACTCGGCCTTGCAGCGTATTATCGCAAATTTCGCATATGACTTTTATCTGATCGGGCGATGCTTCTTTTAACAAAGCTTTTCTCTGAGCGGGTGTTGCCTTTGCCAGCACATTTAACAAATGATAATTTTTTCTGATATTCTTCATTTTTGTGGAATATAAACCCAATACACGCCTTGATTGTCGGGAAAACACGAATCTCGTAAACACAATTCTTTATCGGTCGATGGATGGAAATCGATAAACAAATAACCGTACGGTTTGGATGTCGCGTTTAAATATGCGTCTTTGAAGTAGGGCATTTTGCCTATAAACGCTTGACGAGCGAGACAGTTGATTTGGCTTTCATCTCTATTATTCTTAAATAAAATCAAATAATGAGTATTTAAACTAATATCTCTCATTACTTTATTACGAGGAAATAAATTCTGCATTATCAATATAACGCTTATATTTTTATGATGCGATTGAACGGTAAATAATTCCGCAATTTTTTCGGTTATAGAATGCATTAAATCGTCTATAATTATTAAATCTACATTTTCGTCGATACTTTCGGGAATACCGCATTTAAAATGAATATTTTTCTCTTCCACGAACCAAGGTTGATACATCGAGTAACACCATAAAATGCGATTTAATCGTTTTTCGTAGATATTTTCGTGTAGCATTTTCCGAACTAAAGACGTTTTTCCAGATTGAGACGGGCCCACGACGATACAACTGGACGGATGTTTTAAACGCATTTTCTGCACAGTAAGTTAAATTCGTTCTTTAATAATTGTACACCATTATACTTGTGAGGCAATCCATCGGTCGAAAATCTTCGAATGTCGTATACAGTTCTTCCAGCATTCGTACATTTATGTAAATAAAAGTTTCTACCTAAATGTAAAGAATATTCGCAAGTAGTGTTTTTTATATTAATTTCTTTAAAATTTGATCCTTTTAATAAAACTATAAAAGAAATTGTTAGCGAAAATATTTCTATACAGCTTATAATAATAAAAGCGACTACTATTTTGCGAGACATGATGATCTAAAATAGCAATTAAAACCGAAATAACTGCTTATTAAATAAAATCAAAAACACTACTGCACATGCGCGAAAACATAAAAACCACAATCGCGAATTTAAAAATTATTTTATTCGAAAAGATGGCGAGGTATAGAGACGATGTACCCGAGATTCGTTGGACGGCGTTTTACCCCATCAGCGAGAACTTATTAGTTCCGTACGCATTCTCTAGAACCTCCTTCCCTTGCATCGAGTTGGCAGAAAAATCGGCTAAAACTCAACAGTTTCCTCCAACTACTAAAATTCTATACTCAGTAGATTTTCGACCATGGTTTAACCCAAAAGTGAAACAGATCCGATGGATACTGACAGCGAAAGAATCTCCCCATCATCATAGCGTACTCATTGAAGAGAAATCGGACAAAATCTTTACCAACTTCGACGAATGCGCTTCCCACGCTCTAGAAAACGACCCTCATTGTGGACAGACTGAAAATAATATTCCAAAAATGTATTTTGAATACGAAATTAAAAAATAAAATTGCATTTTCTCGAAAATTTGTGTCTTGTTTTATAATTTTTTTCGTCAACAGATGACGCTACATAAAACAACAGTGCACATGCGCGAAAAAACATAAAAACCAATCGCGAATTTAAAAATTATTTTATTCGAAAAGATGGCAGGGTGTAGTGACGATATGCTACCCGTGATTCGTTGGACAGCGTTTGTTCCATTGAAAGAGAAATTATTAGTTCCATACGCTTTCTCTAGAACCTCGTTTCCCTGCATCGAGTTAGCAGAAGAATCTGCCAAGGCCGCGGCTAAAGCTCAACAGTTTCCTCCGACTGTTAAAATTCTATACTCTGTAGATGTTTGCCCTCGATTTAGACCAAAAACGAAACAGTTCCGTTGGATGCTGACTGCGAAAGAATCTTATCATCATTTCAGCCTGGAAATTTTAGAGAAATCCGACAAAACATTCGAAACTTTCGAAACATGTTTTTCCGACGCCGAGAAGCACGACCCCCATTGCGGACCCGAAAATAATATTCCAAAAATGTATTTTGAATACGAAAGTAAAAATCAATAAATCCAAAAAAAATGTATTTTGAATACGAAATTAAAAATCAATAAAATTGTATTTTTTTTTCCTCGAAAATTTTGTGTTTTATTTAATAATAATACCGCAAACCATTAATTGTAAATAATATATACTTTTTTAAATTCGTTGATCTAAAACAAATTGTAGCGTGAAAAAAAAATTCGAGACCTAAAAAAATTATAACGTAATAAATACGTTGACCTAAAAAATAAAATGGTGCGTGGGAAAAAATTCGCAGACCAACGTAATAAATACGTTGACCTAAAAAAATGGGCGTGAGAAAAAATTCTCAGACCAACGTAATAAATACGTTGACCTAAAAAAATGGCGTGAGAAAAAATTCTCAACCAACGTAATAAATGATCACGTGAAAAAATAATTAATTCTGTTAATAACGATATTTAAAAAAACGTGTCGCAACACGAAAAAATATATAAAAGTTCGAATAATATTTATAAAAAAAACATGTTGCAACATGAAAAAAAATATAAAAAGCTCATTTGTCTAAACGATTGCATCATAAAAAAAGCTTATTGGTCTAAAACAAAACTAATCGATTGCATCATACAAATTGATTTCGTCATATAAAGCGCTACAAACTAAAATTAAATTAGTATTATATTAATATCGGAAGAAGACAAGTCGTATAAAAATGGAGAAAAGAGAAATAGCCCTGCTCTCTGACGAATTAAATTCGTTGGTTGATTGGAAAGATTTCTCTAAATTAAATTTGACGGAAGACATAATAAGACGACTTCAAGATAAAGTTGATTGGGATATTATTTCTGAAAAAAATCTTAGTGATGAATTTATTGAAGAATTCCAAGATAAATTAAACTGGAATAAAATATGGAAAAACAGACATTACTCTCCTATTTTTTTAAACAAGTATAATCATCGAATTAATTGGGATGATGTTTGTCGTTATCAGCAGTTAACAGAAACATTTTTGAGTGAATATTCTGATTATCTAAACTGGGATCTCGTATCTCAATATCAAAAATTGAGTCCACAATTCATTATAAGTTTTAAAGATTCACTCAATATGGCGCTTGTTTGTAAATATCAACGATTAACCGAAGAAACTATTAAAGAACTTGAAAACCATGTGGATTGGGAGATTATTTCAGAATATCAAGATTTATCCGAAAAATTTATGAAAGATTTTAAACATAAATTGGATTGGTGTAGTCTCATCAGTAATCAGAAACAATTATCGGCCAAATTTATAACTGATAATTATCAATTTGCTCTAATTCGTGTTTTGGCAAAAATATGTGAAAGACTTTAATTTTTTTAAATATAATTAATACATTTATACATGTATTTTGTATACTTACTTCTTAATTGATGTAAATGTTTTTTTATTTCAATAAAAAAATGAAATGAATTGAATATTTCTGTTGTATTTTTTTTACTTAACACGAATCGGTTATAATGTATTTCTCATCTCCCGGTGTTGGCCTCACATCCGGTTCGTTCGCTCTTTTACAAAACGAGGTCAAATCAACTCCCCCCAACGATATAAAGACGGGAGGTTTACTTTCTTCGGTTAATTCGTTAGCGAGTTTTTCTCTAAACACATACGCTTTTAATCTCACAAGGAAAAGAAAAAAATGGAAGGTAATTATCTAGATTTTTTTTGTTATTTTTAAAAATAAGAAAATTAAATTATTAATAATTTTCATAGATAGACATTTTTTTTAGATTCTCAATCCTTATTTGTAATCGATCATCCTTTTACTTCTAAGAAGCGAAAAGCTACAAAAAATGATGATGCGCCAGCCGATAAAAAGAAAAAATACGATTTAATTATTTCAAAAGACGAAACAACTTATAAGTCGATTCCACCATATTCTGTATATATTTCTCATGGTTATAATTTAGAAATTAAGGAATTTCGCCAGCAATTTTACATCTGCTTAGCAAAATCAAACTCTAATGCAGAGATTCAAAACAGATTTAATATTCCTATCAAGGAATTCCCTTTTTTCCAAAAAGCTTTCGCAGCCGTAGAAAAATTCTTGGAGGAGTACATGTAAATAAAAGTAAGTAAAAAAATTTTTTCCAATTTTATAACGTTTTTTAAAAAAATTATGTAAATTAATTGAATGTTTTTTTATCAGAAAAACAATTCTCTCCCTTCAAAGAATATTGTTCGAACAACGAGGGAAAAAAAAGCTCGACCTAGATTACATCAGGTAAAGAAAAAATGTTTTTGCTAATAGAATCCGCTTTTCAAAATTTTTTACAATGTTATCGAAAATCTAATCTCGAGTATGTTGATCCGGTCATATTTTTTAGAGATATAAAATCCGAATTATTTAATGTAATTACGAATTTTGGAAACGACTATAGAATTCGATTTGTTATTAGTCTTAAAGTAATAATGTATAAATGCGTAGAAACAGGACATCGATATGATTTTAAAGATTTTTTTTTTACAAGCTATGCTGAACGAGTTTTATCCCCGTTTTTGGCTTGGAAAAATATCGATAACGCGATAGAAAAAATTCTAAGCGATATATCAATCGCCGTTACGTTAGGTAGTGGATGGATAATTTATAAACTGGCTTTTATAGATGTTCATAGATCGCCATATGATACAATTAATGGCGGGTGCGGATCGATAATTTTGCCCAAACAATTAGCAAACAAAAAATGTCTTTTAAATATTCAATGTAAAGACGATAAATGTTTCGTTTATTGCATTCTCGCGTCTATTTTCCCGCTTGCGAATAATAAAAATAAAGTATCTACTTACAGAAAATATTTAAAATTTATTAATTGTTCGAATTTAAAATTTCCCGTTTCTTTGGATCAGATATCGAGTTTTGAGAAATCAAATACTGTTAGTATTAATGTATATGGTTATAAGGCTGTCGTTTTTCCTTATTATATAAGTAAATTTAAGTTCGATAAAAATGTAAATTTATTACTTTATAAGCAACATTATTTTTTAATACGGAATTTTAATAGACTTTTACACGAAAAGCAAAGATCTCTTTATTACTATTGTAATAATTGTCTAAACGGATTTCAACGCGAGTCGAGTTTAAACTTACACAGAGAAATATGTACAAATTTCAAATTTCAAAGACTGTCGGTTCCTAAACTCGAAAATTCTATTCTTAAATTTACAGAATTTTTTAAAATGCTTAAACATGCCGTAGTCGTATATTGCGATTTTGAATGTTTAACTGAAACGGTTTCTAATGCGATGCAATCGACCGATACTAGTTTTAGTACTGTTACGCAAATTCATAAACCGATTTGTTACGCTATGATCGTATTAGATAAAAACGAAAGAATCATCTATTCTAAATTTTATTGTGGGTTAAATGCAGTAGAGGATTTCCTATCACGATTGAAAGCATTGTCGGAACATCTTATTAAAGAAATAAAACTGAATATTCCATTAGATCCTCAAACAATTCCAAATTCTATTAATCGAGATAAATGTTATATTTGCGGACGAAAATTTTCCTCTAATGATGTAAGCGTAATCGATCATAATCACCTAAATGGCCGATTTCGGGGGGTGGCTTGTCAGGGGTGCAATTTGAATTTAAATCTAAAACCATTTATTCCCGTTGTTCTGCATAATTTTTCTGGTTACGATTCGCATCTAATTTTAAAAGATATTACTAAAAAGTATATATCTTCTTTAAGTATAGTTCCCATCAATATGGAAAAATATACTACATATTCTTTAGATTGTTTTAAATTTTTAGATTCTTATCAGTTTTTAAACGCTTCTTTAAATAAATTGACAGATAATCTAGTACAGTCAAAGTACGACTTTCCAATCTTTAAACAATTTTTTTCCGATAATAAAAATAGCTATCTGTTGAAAAGAAAAGGCGTTTTTCCGTATAGTTGGTTTAATAATATTTCAAAATTAAATAATACTTCTTTACCCGACAAAAAATATTTTTATAATGATTTAACTAGAAGCCACATAAGTTCCGAAGATTACGATTTAGCTCGGCTTGTCTGGAAAGCTTTTAATTGTAAAAAATTTTCTGATTATTTGCAATTATATCAATTTGTCGATACAATTTTACTCGCTGATATTTTTACAAATTTTCGAAATTTATCATTAAAATATTACGATCTCGATCCTCTTCATTTTTTAACTTCTCCCCATCTTACATTTACTGCAGGATTAAAAATGGCAAAAATAGAATTACAGCTTTTTACGGATCTAGACATGTATCTTTTCGTTGAATCCGGCCTTCGGGGCGGGCTCTCGTTAGTATCTAAGCGTTTTAGTCGCGCTAATAACCCTTACGTATCTCAAACTTATGATAAATCGAAGCCTCATAGTTATATAGTGATGATTGATAGCAATAATCTATACGGATTGAGTATGGTTCAATATCTCCCATATGGAGAATTTCGTTGGTTACGTCGAACGGAAATTGATGAATTTGATATAAAAAATGTCCCTCTAAAATCCGAAATAGGATATATACTCGAAGTTGATTTAGAATATCCTGTTTCGCTACATAATCGTCATAACGATTTTCCCCTCGCAGTAAATCATGAAAAAATAGAATACGAAGATTTATCCGAATATCAGAAATCGCTTTTATCTTCTTTAAATCTAAAATTTAGCAATAATATTAAAAAATTAGTTTCCGACTTTAAAAGATAAATTTCATTATATTATACATTATAGAAACTTAAAATATTACCTAAAAGAAGGATTAATTTTAAAAAAAATCTATAGAATACTTTCATTTAAACAATCCCCATATTTAAAACCATATATTTATTTTAATAATGAAAAACGAAAAGCCAGTAAAAGCCAGTTTGACAAAAATTTTTTTAAATTAATGAATAACAGTTTTTATGGAAAATGTATGCAAAACGTTCGTAAACAAATAAATTTAAAAGCGGGATTGGATAAAAACCAATGTAAAAAATATGTAAACGATCCCGCGCTAGAGAGTTTCCAAATAATAAACGAAGAGTGTGGCATTTTCAGATTAAAGAAAACAAATTTATTACTGAATAAGCCACTATACATAGGCTTTTGTGTTTTAGAGTTAAGTAAATTGCATATGTATTATACATATTACGAAATATTTAAAAATTATTATAAAGATAGGGTTAGGCTCTTGTATATGGACACCGATTCTTTAGTATTAGAAATTCATACGGATGATGTCTATGTTGATTTTAAACACAATCTGGCCAACATATTCGATTTTAGCAACTATCCATCGGATCATCCGTTATTCTCCGAAGAAAATAAAAATAAATTAGGTTATTTCAAAGATGAGGCGAACTCCCTGGCTATTTCGGAATTTATCGGTCTAAAAGCTAAAATGTATTCAATTTCGGGAGAATGTATTGAAAAAAAAACAGCGAAAGGTATAAGTAAATCTGTTGTTAAACAAACTTTTTACCACGATCTTTATAAAGAAACACTACTTAAGAAAAAGCAATTTCGGCATACACAAACGCAAATAATAAGTAAGAACCATGTAATTACGACGCAATTTCAAAATAAAATCTCTCTTTCAGCATTTTATGATAAAAAATATATTTTAAGTAATGGAATAGACATGCTATCCTACGGACATTATTCGATTTCTTCTTAGGTATTTAGAATACTTTTCTATCGACTTTTTTTTTTCTATTTTAAAATGAAAAAATGTAATCATTTTTGTATTATTGTAATCCTTATTTTCATATATGTAGCTATTTTTTTAATTATTGTAATGAAAAAAAATGTAATCATTTTATTGTAATAATTTTTATTATAACTTTTTTTGTTCTTATTTCTAGGGAGAGAATGTTTGAAATATCAGAAAAACAAATATTATTGTAATCCTTTATTTTGTAAATGTAGTGATTTTTTTTAATTATTGTAATGATGAAAATGTATCCCTTTTTTTATTGTTAATGTAATCATGTTTATTATAATTTTTTGTAATGAAGAAAAATGTATCTCTCATTTTATTATTACTGTAATCATTTTTATTATAACTTTTTGCTCTTATTCATAATAAAAAGAACAAGGGAGAGAAAAAATTGTGTCAAATTAATTTGTCGACAGATGGCGCCGGCTTAACAAAACCAAAACTTAAAAACCAAACCAAACCAAAAAATAAAAAATATATAAAATAAAAAAAATATATAAATATAAAAGTAAATAAAAGAAAGAGGAAAAAATATATATATATCGTAAAAGTATCGATAAAAACCAAATAGCAAATGGCGCGATCCGATTAGCGACAGACGGTTCGCGCTATTTGTTATTTTTTTAATCGGTTTCGAAATTTCGAAGAAAAAAAATAATTTAAAAAGAAATGAAGTGTAATATTTTGCCAACAGATGACACCTTCGAGACTTAACAATTTAATATTTTGCCAACAGATGGCATTGGCTTAACGAAAAGAAAAATATCTTAAATATTAAAGTTATATATATATAATATATATATATAAATAATAATAATTCTCTTAAATAAAGAAAAAATATTGATTCTCTTAAGAGAGAGATCGTCGTATTGTAAAGAAATCTTAAAAACATCGTTTCTCGTAAGACTCGTCGAGAAAATATCGGCGGTGTATTCTAAAAACGCTCGCTCACATTTCGCGGTGAAGTATATCCGAAGGGGCAACAAAAATGGGCGTTGTTTTAATGTCTACGAGAGCTTTTGGAATACAAATATCGTAGAAACGTTCGAACGATTCAACGGTTATTGCCATTTTTAGCCCCTGGTGGACGTCTTTTCCTCGGGAGGTTGAGCGTTACTACAATAAAAGTTATAAAGTCTTAAAAGTTTAACAAATTATCCCAGAGTCTTTCTTATTTATACTACTCACAAGCCATCACTATTTTTGCTAATTTTTCTGGAACATATTGTAATCCTCCAGCTAACTTCAAGTCAAGGCATATGAATCTAATAATTAAAAATAATAATTTTAATATTTAATTTTGTAAAATTAGTAAATTGTTAGTAAGAAAAATGTGAGAATTTCTCATACCTCTGCTTTAAAACACCAAAACATCTTTCAATGGTGTTTCTGGCTTTTCTGTGAGCTGCATTGTAATTTAATTCTGCAGCTGCTGATGGATTACCTACAGGTGTAAGCAGCCATGTTTCTAAAGGATAAGCACTGTCTCCTGTAAACATAATTTAGAGAATGGTATTTACTTTTTTATACCAAATTAATAAGAAAATAATGTCTTTACATTTTTGTTTTAGTTTGGAATTACATGACACCGAAATATTTCAAAAGACAATATGTCTGTGAAATATATGCTTACCAAGCAACCATAATCCTCTTCCTATTACTCCATCTTCAAAATTTTCCTGCAGAGTGGAATTTCGCCAGATAAAAGCATCATGCGTGCGCCCCGGATACAATGGGTTAATATTCAAAATTCTCAACTGAGAATCACACACCTAAAAGCATAATTTTAGTCTTATAAACAACTATTATTCAAATTGTAATATCTTGTATTCAAGTGATATTGATAGTGAAATGAGTGATTTGACATAGAAATTTAAAGATACCACTTTATTAAAGACATTAATTTTATTTATAGTTAGATGGTTAATTTGTATAAATACTTACAACTTGAACATTAATAGAATGAAATCCTTTTCTATTGATAAATGATTCTTCATTATATTTGGAGGCTGGAGGTGCCTTGATTGCAATATGAGTGCAATCAATAGCTCCTGCAATAAGTAAAGAAATAGTAAAAATCATATGATTAAATAAGAAACTTTATCATTTTATACACTAATTTTAAAATTATAAATTGTAACAGCTATTTAAAAAAATAAAAGTAATTACATACTATATTATATTCTAATGAACAAATAAAAACAATTTACTCACCCACAACTCCTGGCATTTGACTGATGATAAAAAATCCAGAGGACACATCCAATTGTTGTTCTCTACTCCTAGGAAAAGAAATTTTGTGTCCCAATTGGCGGATGATACTGTTGACTACAGATGGCATAATTCGGGACACTGTCAACTGGGCAACTTTAAGTTGGCAGTGATCACCGACATTTCTTTGAAATCCACCAGAAGCAAAAAATTGTAAGGTTATCAATAACTGAACTTCTGGTGGAATAACGGTCCGTGACTTTCTCTGGACTAAATCATCCCGCAATTCGTTGTACAGCCTTGCGGTAGCTTCTTTCGTTAGACGAAATCTTGAACGAAATTCATCATCATCTAAATCAAAAGCGTTATCTCTATCTCGAAATACTCTTTCTCGAGATAGGGAACGTTTTGTGAAGCGATCGTATAGCACGAGTAGCATGGAGTCGTCCATATTGGATATAACGAAAACGAGGCGAAAGACGAAAGACCGGTCGAAAGACAGCTATCCGCTCGTCTCTGATAAAAGAGAGAAGCGAAGAGAGAAAAAGTTGTCAAGAATCGCGTTTAGAGAGACTCGACGATCTCTCGAGACGTAAACAAATGAATAGCCAATCAGCGACCGGCTTGTGAAAGACGAGAGACAAGAGACGATGACCAGAATAGGACCCCAGGTTTAATTTGATATCCTGCTAACAACTCGGGAGGGACCAGAGCCATTTGCTTCGCCATTAGATTCTTTTTCCTATTACTGTACCGATTAATCCTCCTGCCATAGACAATAACGGCGCCAGTAGAAGAGGAAGGAATCCACCCGATTGATTAATCAAAATTTTTTTCTTGATATTTAAAGGAACACGTTTTTCGCTTAATTTCCTGATTACTTTTTTATATTTTCGTAATTTATGAACGTCAGCAGGTATATTTCCTCTCAGAAAATTATCGCATATTTCGCACAAAACTTTAACTTGATCGGAAGTAGCCTCTTTCAATATCGCTCTTCGTTGAGAGGGAGTAGTTTTGGCTAAATGCGCCAACATATGATAATTTTTTTTTACGTTCTTCATTTTATCGGTAAGTATATCCAATAAATACCTTGTTCGTCCGGAAAACACGAATCCCGCACCGAAAGTTTCTTGTCTGTTTTAGGATGAAAATCCAGCAGCAAATAACCAAAATCCTTTTCTGTCGCTTTTTTATATGCGTCCATAAAAAAATTACATTTTCCTGCGAAAGCCTGACGTCCCAAACAGCTTACTTGACTTTCGTCTCGATTATTTTTAAACAAAATCAAATAATGCGTATTTAAAGTAATATCTCTCATAATTCTATTTTTCGGAAACAGATTTTGCATTATCAGGATCACGCTTACATTATAATGGTGAGACTCTGTTGTGAACAGAAACGCAGTTTTTGAACTGAGTTCGTGCATCAAATCATCGATTACTACTAAATCCCATCCTTGCACAGATTCAGGTAGGCCGTACATAAATGTAATACCTTTTTCATCTCGAAAAAACGGTAAGTATACAGAATAACACCATAAAACTTTCTTTAACTGTTTTTCATAAATTTTACAACGAATAATTTTTCTTACTAACGTAGTCTTTCCACATTGCGACGGTCCGGCGATTATGCAGTTACTCGGGTGCTTAAAATACATGTCAATCGATTTTACTGACTTTAGCAAATTTATAATGTTTCAATCCGCAATTTATCTCTCTAAATATTAATATATTCTTTTTATTCTTTTCAACGTAAACTTCTCTGATAACATCCGAACAATCTTCGAACGAATAATATAATTTATTACTAACTTCGTTAATTCTTCTGTCTGCATCAACAATTACAAAACCGAACTTTCCATCTCCTTTCCATATATCTCCGTTAACTTTAAGATAACGCAAAACAACGGGAAAATTATCGGGAATATCGAGTGAAAAATTATTTACCGCAGCTATCACAGGAGCATCCTTTATGAATTAGTTGGCGACAGATTTTTGTAGAGTGAGGTTTGGTGTTTTTTTTTTCTCGTTTCTTCGAAGTTCACTGCGATAAATTTTTATCACGTAGATTCATACATTTTGCATTGTTTTTAATGGATAAAAGGTGGAAATTTTACTGTGAATTTAGAACTTGTTTTTCAGAATATGCTACTTTATAGAAAGAAAGGCTGAAAAATAATTTATTTATTTTCGACAATTAGCAAGAACTGATTTTTGTTTGAATATAAATGAAGGCATGTATTATAGGTATACTAATTTATTTGTGCATATAATTATCTAGTCCCAGTTTCGAAACATTTATGTTTTTAGTGTTTATAAGTGTGTTATTTAGACATGTCTACCGATTGGAGGATTTTAGAAGAACTTATACTTTAACAATTTGTTTTAACTATTATGATTAGTGTGCATGTGTATCGTTGTACTGTAAATTACTTCGTTTTACTATGTTAGAGAAAGTACGTCACACATTGGATTGCCGACTTAAACTGTTTGCTTTTTCAGAGTGAAGTGGACTCTCTTAGTGAAGTGTGTTTTAGGAAAGTTATGCTTTTTTTTCTGATGCATACCAATGATGAATATCGCTTTTAAAACGAAATATTGGTCAATGACGATAACATATGTAATAAATGTGAAAAAGAATATAAAAATATTTATACATTTTTTTAATTGTTTTGTTGTTTCTTATAGTTTAATTTATTAAAATTTATTGTATGTAAAGTAAGTTTATTTACCAAATGCCAATATTTTAAACCGCAATAGTATTTCGGTGTAAATTTGAACAACGAATTTTAAAATTATAAATAAAAGATATACTGAAATTTTCTTTTATTTACAATGATTACGTCACTTCTACAAAAAAAATACAAGACGACCTTCACCCACATTTTAGTCTGGGGGGAAAAACTGCCAGGCGTCGTGGTTATAAACATAACAACCTTTACTTCAGCTACTGTTGTGGATGAAATTCGTTAACTGTCAATTACATTTTCTTGCATTTGATTCGCAAGTTGGAAAAAATCGTCATTACTTAAATGCCTAAAACTTTAAAAAATTATATAAAATTGAAAATAAATTCAAAACTTTTGAAAAAATCGTAACGGATAAAAAATCACAAAAGAATTTCATATAAATTTGATAAAAAAGATTTTAGCAAAAAATTACCAAGAAAAAAATTGTGTGACAATAAAGAACGATTTTTTATTTATTAACTGTAACTGTTTAAAAATTTTTTTTCCTAAACGAAAACAAGAAAAACGTGTGGAAAAATTCTTAAAAAATTTTTCACACTTTTTTCCCACAACTAAGTGGTAGCACCACGTCTGACTGTTTTACTGTTAAGAGGATATCATTGTGGCAGTAATTTAGTGAATATATTATATATATTTAAAAGTTATACTTTTTTTAAATAAGAATTATATTTCGTTTATTATTTTGTTAAATCTTTTTCCACGGCGCTACATGTAAACCAGAAAATAATATAGAAACTAATCGCTTTACAGAAACTCAATAGATATTTTGTGGTGTGATAAACGAAATTATATATTATATAAGCCAATGGTATATAAATGTAACTGCTGAGTTTTGTAGCAATTGATCAAGTGGTCTAGGCGTGTATAGCAAACAAACATTCAAACAAACAAGTAAACATTTTAATTTATATATATAGAAGCAATTTGAAGACATCGTGACAATGTCACCATGTCAAGCTGCAAGAAACATTTCAGCCCGACATTGTGACGTTGTCACAATTTGGCTAAAATTTTTAGTTATTTATTTAAAAATTATAGGTTCTCTACTTTAAATTAGTTATCTTGCCGTTGCACATAATACTTTTCCTTTTAGCAATAGTGTCATGCCTGTAATCTACGTATCTTTTTTCCGCAAAGATGGTTTTAATCGAAATAACGTAACTTGTGCAAATGTGAGGATGCGTAATATCCTCAAACCCTACTCGCTTAGAGTCAACCTTACGTGAAAAGGTTACGACCCTTGTTTTGCTCGCGATCTGTCAGGATGACACGAGAAAACCTTTTACTGTATGGGGGTAGTGGTTTGTTGGATGCAGAGAGACTCACACAGATTCCGTATTTACAAATTTTACCGCGTTTATTTATATGGAAAACATGCTTACAATGAGTTACACAATCCGAGAAGGCAGGTTCCTCACAGTCGAGAGAGAGATGTCGTTTCTAAGATTATAGATTACATGTGGAGAAAGTTCGTCTCTGTTGATACAGTTGTAGCAGTCTGAAGCTTTGTCTCCAGCAATATTCTCTGATGGTTAGAAGAAAGTTCGTCTCTGGCACGGTCTTGGAGGTTGAAAGGATGAGGAACTGTCACCAGGAAGTCCATCCTAGCTTTCGGAATTTGTATCTTTTTGTTAGCTCGGATCTCCTGAACTGATGTTCCCCAACATTACTTCGCAACTTCCCCGTGTCCTTGGGATCTCGTGCTTTTATATTATTTTTACCCGAAATCCTGAGGGTTTGGTTAATCTGAAAGATGGTCCCTGGTAATTCTGTTGGTCTTTGGTCTGTTGCCAGGAACGCGATTTGGGCCTCGGAGTCGCTAAACATCCCCGAACTCTCCTGTCCGGGCTGTTCCCCTTCAGAATAGAGTCAAGCTCTTTCCGGATGGCGGTCCCATAAACTTTACCTTAATGTGTATTTTCTTGTCCTGGAGAAGATGCAGCTGCTCAGGTCACCGCCCCCTCCACAGGAGTGTTAGTAGGTCCCGCTTTGAACTCTCGGTAAGGTGACCGTCCAAAGTTACTCGGCAAACCATCTCTCAGTCATTCTCACGATGTACGATCGGGGATCTGTCAATTAGGTCGGGAATGCAACAATTAAATTGTCTCGCACTTCGTTTCTTGGCCACACCGGTCCTGTTTACGAAATAAGTCACCGATTTAATGGCTCTAACTTGACAATCAGTTTCCAGACGGGAGTGGGGGTGTTAAGTCTTGGCCTCACACAAACCATAGATTCTTGTATAGTTAATTGGGGCCTCCTGCCTCTATTTTTTCCACACCTGGACTCGACGCTTATTTGTCTTACCACGTTCTCGAGCTCAAGGTAAGATTGACAAACAGACAGCAACATTGAAAATTTATAGGTTTATTTATAGGTAAAGTTGTAAGTTTATATTTAATGAAGTTTAAAATACGCCGTTTACCGAAATATTAAAAAATGCAACTTAAAGGAGGTTCTGTTGTCAAGCACAACTAAATGATGTCACTGACGCCACTACAACGTAATTACCACCTATCCTATCTTCGCATAAAAAATAGATAAAACGTTTACTCTGACTCGAATTTTTCCGCAAAATAAGTAGTCTATACTTTTCGTCAAAACATAAGACAAACGTAACCAAAGTTTACAAGTTTACAGACATTGCTCGCCCTGTTAAATAAGCAGTAATATTTCAATTAATTATTGAAAAGATCGACCAAACATACTACGAGAGCGTGGAGAGTTAAATTTTCACGTTTCATAAGATGTACAGTACTTTTTTTGATTTTTTGAGATTTCAAATTTTTCTGATAAGTCTATACTTGACTTCTTTTTCGAACACAATATTTCATTTTTCCTGTAATAAGATTCATCATATTCAAACAATTGGGTCTTTAACTCGGCCTGCCAGTGACGCAATATTGGCTACCTCTATTGTGTTAGATTCACAATCTTAATTTCTCAAGAACATGGTTTTTTTGCAATTAAAAGTTTCATCAATACAGACAGCGCTAACTATATGGTAATTTGAAGCTGTAAAAGAATATTTAGAATATTATTATGTATATCTATAGGGATTTCTATATTTAATACGATTTTTACGAATATAATTAGAATTGTATAAATGCAGTTACAAGTAACATTTATACAAGTTTAATAAAGTATATCAGAATGTATTAAATGAACTTGCCCGAATGAAAAAGTTCATTTTAACGTAAAAAAAATACACTAAGCTGAGTGTGTTCATTCGATTGATTGTATATTTATGGCTTCATTTGTACTCTTTGACAATAGGTCTATCTTTGATAATAGGTCTCATGACTGAATAATAGGTCTATTTAGTTATCTTCAAAAAGAGAAGAGTAACATAAGGAATAATCACAAAATATACATCGAACTATACAAATATAAGATTGAGATCACATGCTTTTCATATAATGATATTACAGATTCACAATTTTACTATTGAAGGTTACCGATATACAGTACTTACTGTAGCGTAATTACAATACAAAACAGAAATCAATTGTTTGCGTAATATCCTATTCAAAATATTTTTATTTTAAAAAAATTCGCCTTTGTTGTTTTAAATAATTGGAAAAATTTGTACGCAGAGCCATCTATTTTAAAATTTTGTTAAAAAAACTTTTTTATATTATTACTTATTATAAAATGTAGCAAAGCTTAATTTGATAGTAGAGATGGGTTTTATATATATGTATGTATGATAAATTTTAATAATGACTAAAATCTTTATTAAGTCTGATTAATCTCTAGATATGACATATGGCTCACCTCTATCTTCCCATCCTCTACAGTCTAGACCAGTGGTTCCTAACCTTTTCTAGGATGCGGAACACTCTTGTGAGCAATTTTCTTTAGCGAAACACTTACTTAAGTTAATATGAAATACATAAGCTTGTCATCAGTTATTTTATTAGAATTGAGCAGTTATAATTCAAAATCCTTACTCATATTATTAACGCCAATTCTAAGACAGGAAAAAATATACGTAAATAACTTTAATGGGAAACTTGTGCCTGATGTTTTTTATATATTTCATTTAGTTTTTATCATTGCCTTTATCTTATTCGAAACAGTAGTACACTCCATAAGTACGAGTCGTACAGTACATATATATTTAAGTTTATGAAAATTTTATGATTTTAATTTTTTGATATTCGGCGGCTCGAATACGATTGTACACTTTCCGATTTGCGACTAAATCTGCGGAACACTTGGGAGATACTTACGGAACACCAGTGTTCCGCGGAACACCGGTTGGGAACCACTGGTCTAGACCTTTAACTATTAAAATTTAATAAGCATCAATGTTTCTTACGCAAGTTACAATGCCAAATTTCGTCTCTTAATAATTACCTCTTTCTAAACTATAAAACGAAATAGACGTTAACACTCACACACTGATATCCATACATACAGAAAACCAGCGATTATTTCATGCATTTCTCGTTGTTTTCAGGTCCCCTGAGCTCAAAAATGTAATAGTTTCGGGGTCATGTTTTGTCCATTTGCCATATTTTTTTTCTTTTATATATAACAGGGCCGGAAAAGTAATAATTTTCGCAAGAGCAACAATCTCATCTATAAAAATAAATCTATCCGTAATTACTTTAATTCGTTTCATTAAATTGTGGGATTTTTTTCTCTGCATTCTGCATAATGAGAAATATTAGCGAGGTTGAGGCCGAAGGTTTCAACGCGAAAACGTATACGTCAGCGCCGCTTTTCTGTAAGCCTAGAAGTTTGACAAAGGCGTTTAGAAAGTGGAATCATTCTCGACATTCCAAAGGCCATTGCCAAACTTCTAGGCTTACAGGAAAGCGGCGTTGAACGTCCGAAATACACGTTTCGCGTTGAAAACTTCGGCCATAACCTCGCTATTTCCTCCCATCTCGAACTTGAAAATACAATCCATCTGATAATTCGTGTAATCTGTTTTATCTCCCCACGATGATTCATTCCGTTCGTACAATTTGTCCATTGGTTTTCTCACGTCGAACTGTTGCTGATTAATTTTACTTGTGTAAAATTAATCCTCAATAGTCGAAAAGTGTTTCTCTAATCTGATACGGATATGTCTATTTGAGAAATTTCTCTGATAAACTCTGCATGGGGTATATTCATTATTTATTTAGGTACGAAAAAATAATATACATGCCTAATACCGTCAGGTACAACTAGGCAGGCAATACAATGGTACTAATTAAATTATACTAAATTATAACAAAAGTTTCGATACTAAGCGTAGTGGCGTGATAATCAGCAGTAATTATCATATTATTTTGTGAATTTTTAGCACAATAACAGATAAAAGTGTGATAGTGCATATAAACGCGTTTAGTCATTTAAACCTGACAACGAATCTAGCGTGGCGATGTAGAAAAAACGGCGATATTACATTAAAACCTGAAAATATATTAAACGCGATAAGAAAGGTAAGGCGAGATAGCATGAAGTAGGCTAGACACGATACAAAGGATAGCCATGGTGATTCCGTTAATGCCTATAAGCATGCACGAGAATAAAACAAATTCGTGACCTAGTTAAAACCGCAATATAAAACAAATGAAACTATGATACAGCTCATTTTGCGAACCCATGATGGGTTTGCTGTAAGGTCATCTTAGTGCCCACAGGCGAAAAGAGTATTAAAAGAACAAGGTGAAAGAGATTTTAAAAAGTATAAAGGTGGTTATCATTTTACAGTATATAGTTTACCAGTCCCTATTGGGTTAACCTCTTAACAGTGAGGGACGAAAATAGTTGTCCAAGGCGATCGAGTGGCAGTGGTGAGGGACGACTATACTCGTAAAAAAATTCTTATAAAATACCTGGACCATTTCGTGAAGTCGTAGAATTTTCACGAGTAGTTGGATTCTCCAACTTTATTTTGGAATATCCTTTAGTTCTCGAGAAATTACAATAAAAGAGAAAAAATTAAAATAAATATGAAATTTTAGACGGCCATCTATCGAGATAAATCGAATTTAAATTTTTCGCCGTCATCTGATTGGTTTAAAAAATCAATATTCCTAATTGGCTCGCGTCAGAAAAAAGTAGGTGTGACTTCTGTAAATGACGCTATCGCGAGAGCACTAATACAACCCGAAATAGTAAACAGCCTATGTCATTAGTCTAACGGTTTTTGTGTGACCTACTTTTTGTAAAATCAACATTAGAGTAAGCCGTAATAATTTATAGTAAAACGGTCTTCTGTAATTTTCATAGTACTTTGTAAAGCTTGGATTTCAATTTAATAAGTATTATTTAGTTCAGAAACATTATAAATACATCATCATATAGGAGAATAACATAAACTTTATTTTTTAGTATAATACAATTTAAAAAATCAAAAGTTTGTAATATTACGAAAAAACTACATCGAAACATACGAAGTCAACTAATTTACTTAAATTCAGTTTACAGTCAAACCTGTTTTTATGCGGGGATAAGGACCGCATTAAAAAAACGCATAAAAAAAATCTCAAGAAACTTCACGAATGGCTGTAAATAATAGTTTTCGCAACACAATTTAAAAATATTTTTTTATGCGGTCGACAGGGACCGCATAAAAAAAGTCTCACATAGAAAATAACTCAAAACCGTACGAAACAGAATTTATTGACAACAGATGTCAGCACTTGACTGCATCGTCTGGTCTATCGTCTGTTTTACATATTTTTGTCCAGGTGGTGTTTTGTTGACTTAAAAAGTAAATTATTTCATTTTTCGCATATTCATGCAATAATATTACTATAATAAGTGCATTTATGCTATAATGAGTTTATTTAGCTATAATAAGTCAACGTAAGACATGACGAATCGCACGAGACTAGTCGCCAACTATACCGCACAAATTAAAAATTCGCATTAAAAAAATCGCACAAATAAAAATCGTACATAAAAAGAGCGCATAAAAACAGGTTTGACTGTATTATACAACTGTGGATACTTTTGCCTTCCTCAGTTTTGTCAAACAAAATTCGAAATCTTTAATTAATCCTATAAATATTTAAGCGCCATTACTATTCGAATGATATATCATTATATCAAGCTGAATTTTACATAATTTGGAACTGTAATTACAAATATAACTGAAAAATATTTTCGATATCAACACTAGGCCTTAATTATCAAATCAAAATTCTTAAAGAATAAATTTTTCTAACATTTTCTAATCGAGTAATACGTAACTAGTTAAGTAACGCTACATCAGCGTGTAGTCGGAACGAAGCTGCTCGCACCTTTATTTTCTAGATTATGAGGAAAAAAGAAACAAAGAATCATTCGTTCTCAACAATATATACCATTTCTATTGGATCATTTAAAGGTACAAATATAAGGTCAGAATAAGCCATTAATTAATTGCTATGCCAATGTCTTATGAAATTCTGTCTATCACTATAGGCCTTGGACTTACAGATTGACTCGTAGCGATCTTTATTGTAACTCTTTAAAAATACTGAGTCAGTTATTTTTTCACTCGACTCAATGTAACATAGGTAAACCGATAGCTGTCTTTTTTCCCTATATCTATTTTGATTTTTGGAAGAGTTAATCCCTGTGATTTATGTATAGTCATCGAGTATGCTAAGGTAAGGGGGAACTGTCTACGAGATGGCAATATACTGCCATCGTTCGAAGTGCGTGTTATAGGGATTATTGGAAACAAATTATCATAGATGAAAGGTCCCTGATAGCTATCGAATTCCACTAAAATAAACAGAGGAAGAACTGGAGGGCAAGCATTAGGAACATATATAATGTAGCGTATAGTTTTTAGTGAACTATTGACGAGACCTCCTTGCACCCATAAGTTGACTCTCAAAATGATTCTGGCATTAACTGAGAGATTCAAAAACTTGGAGGACTGAGAGACAGGACGAGAGACCAAGAGCTTGAGTCATCTTTGGACGAAGTAAGGGCAATATCTGGAGTGTTTTCAGATGATATATAACAGGCATGGGCAAGTGCGGCTTTTTTTGAGTTACATGCGGCTCTTGCTGAAAGTGCTATCCTTTTTGGCCTTACCATACTATCCACCACAATAGTACAGAACTGCGGCTCCCATGCATTTTGCAAAACCTACATTTCGGCTCCCACTGAACTCTTGCTTGCCCACCCCTGTTATATAAGCAAAAGGGCATCCAGTTGACTGCAAGTAGTCTTCATTGCTTTGTTTAACTTGCTCGTTTGTTGGATATAGCTCTACTGCCGTTTGGAACTGATCTAGTTCATCTCTGGATAAATAGGCTCGATTTCCTGTCGTCAGAATGTTCATATTTGTATCAGAGAAATCACCCAAGCTAGATGTTGTAAGACATCCATGAAGGAACTATCTGCGCTATTTTGTCTATGAGAATTACTAAGTTCAATAAACTTCTCAAAAAAATCAAATGCGAATATACCTTGTTGGGACATTACATCGTAAAAAACACTCGAGTAGAGAGGAGTATCTTTAACAGGAGGAAACCGACGAAAATCACCAAACAAATAGATAAAGAATCCACCAAAAAACTCATTTTTCTCGGAGTTTATCTCTCTCAATCTTCTCTCGACAATAAATATTAAGAAAAAAAAAAGGAAACACAAAACAGTATAATTGGTTTTTTTTTTTTTTTTTTTTTTTTTTTTTTCCTGTCTTTATATGTATATTACGTTTGGGTGTTGGTGACTACAACTATATGTTACTTAAGTCTTAATTTAGTATTTATTCTTGTATATAAGTTTAGATTTAGCCCTCTATTTTTATTTTGATTAGTATAATAAGCTTTATGTACAATTCATGGAATGCTCAGAGGCTTGGTGATACTTCTACATCTCTATCTCTTCTCGGTATATTACATGCTGTTGTCCCACAGACTACCGAAACCGATTGGGCAGCTTCCCTGTGCATTGGTGAATCATTCTTGAAACCAAATATACACTCTTGTAACTCTCTTAGTGCTCTTTGAGCGGAAAGAGAGTGTCTCCTCAACTGCCAACTTTTACAAAAAAAAAAAAAAAAAAAAAAAAAAAATCATTAACATTTCATCGATGATGATGAATTTGAGCGACTTCATCTCAATTTGGAATCTCTGCGCAGCTTCTCCATTTAGAGATCGAAATTTCGTACTAACGATAGGAAGACGAAGGAGAAAATGGATCGTAAATCCATCAATATTGATTGCTTTCGATTTTCCACTTTCTACACTATGTATTATTGGACTACAAATTTATTTGTGCATATAATTATGTAGTTCTAGTTTCGAAACATTTGTTTTTTAGTATTTATAACGTGTTATTTAGACATCTGTACCGATTTAGTGCTAAAACGTAGAACTACATCAAAGACCGATTAGAGGTTTTTAGAAAAACTTATACTTTAACAATTTGATTTGATTATTATGGTTAGTGTTCATGTGTATTGTTGTACTGTATATTACTTTGTTTTACTATGTTAGAGAAAGTAGGTCATACATTGGATTGCCCAAGTAGACTTCACTTTTTCAGAGTGAAGCGGACCCTCTCAGTTAAGTGTGTTTTAAGAAAGTTATGCATTTTTTTTTCTGATGCATGCCAATGATGAATATTGATTTTAAAATCAAATATTGGTCAATGACGATCTCATATGTAATAAATCTGAAGATGAATATAAAAATATTTCTACATTTTTTTTAATTGTTTTGTTGTTTCTTAAAGTTTAATTTATTTAAATTTATTACACATAAAGTAAGTTTATTTACCAAATGCTAATATTTTAAACCGCTTTAATATTTCAGTGTAAATTTGAACAACAAATTTTAAAATTTTAAATAAAAGATATACTGAAATTTTCTTTTATTTACAATGATTACGTCACTTCTACAGAAAGTAAAACAAGAGACGACCTTCACCCACATTTCAGTCTGGGGGGAAAGGCCGCCAGACGTCGTAGTTATAAACATAACAACTTTACGTCATCTACCGTTGTGGATTAAATTCGTTAACTGTCAATTACATTTTCTTGCATTTGATTCGCAGGTTGGAAAAAATCGTCTTGACTTAAATGCCTAAAACTTAAAAATATTATATAAAATTGAAAATAAATTCAAAACTTTTGAAAAAATCATAACGGATGGAAAATCACTAAAGAATTTAACATAAATTTTAAAAAAAATTTTAGCAAAAAATTACCGCGAAAAAATTTCACATATAAAAAAATTATGTGACAATAAAGAAAGATTTTTTCTTTACTAGATGTAACTGTTTAAAAATTTTTTTCCTAAACGGAAACGAGAAAATCGCGTGGGAAAATTTTTAAAAAATTTCTCACGCTTCTTATTCACAACTAATTGGTAGCGCTACGTCTGACTGTTCCACTGTTAAAAGGTTAAAGATATTAAAATCCCTTCAAAATCTAACACTATCAACATACTTATCATCTTTCAATCACTTGGGTTAACCATCCACTGATAAAGTGAGCAGTTTTCACCAGACCATTGCCGATTCAAGGGGATTTAAACCAGTATGTATCGACTCCTTGGTTTATCAATCTTCTAAATTAATTATGTTGAAAACATTTTTTTTTCAGTCGTTTATCACGTTAACTCACTTATAAATTAGAATACATTTTTAATACATTGTTCATAAATACGATATGAATACCATTAAAATTTTATTTTAATTAATGAAAAATTTAATTTTATTTTTTAAAAAACTTTCTAAAGATATTTACTGAATAACGCACACAGTAGGTATAAATTTTACTTACCGAAGATGTGAAACGAGATACTAGAAAGGATAGACTCATAGTTGCAACAACCAGAAATATCAAAATAATAGAACATGCAAGACGCGTTACACTGTCCAGTCCAAAGAAAACAATCGCGCAAAAAAAGAAACTTGTCTGATATATTCTGCAACAATAAGCGGCAGGAGTGTACATTTCAAAAAAAAAAGTTTATTTCTTGTATATAAGTCCATAAATCCCAATGAGTTTCAATCAAGTTTTCGATTTTATTATTTAGAAAACATTCGTCTTTTTTCAATTCATCGACTGCATGAGATAAATTCTTCACGAGATTATGACGGCCAATGTACCTATAACAAATACACAGAAATCTATTTGACCAATTGCGTAAATGCATACTAATGTGATATTCAGATTACAGAATGCGAGTTCAAACTCGGAGTTAGTTATTTCCTTTAAAGCAGGATACAGAAATAAGTCAATTACAGTAACAAATGGAAATAGAGTAAAAAAGAAAACTGTAATGTAACCTATAAAATATACTTGAATATCATCAGCCATTTTTTCTTCTCCTTGTATCCACTGTTGTTTCTAGGAAAATAAAGCCTTTTCCTTTTAAACAAACTGAATTGAAAAGCTACAAATACATCGAATGTACCTAAAATAAATTTCATAAGTACGTTATTGTTCGGGAATATTTGGATCTATCTGACACACACCAAATTGTCTGTTATCTCTTGAGTAGAAAGTATTATGTTAGTCCAAATAAATATCTCTATAGCAGTTTGGTACAAAAAATATAACTTTGACAGATATTTTCTGTTTTTGGCAGGCTTCATACAATCGCAATACATCATTTTAATTCCAAATATCTCTAACGTTGAGAAAATTGGGCTTAGTAAACAAACAATGCACAAACTACGTTTTGTGTAATCTGTATACATTTTTTACTACTAGATATGAAGAACGTAATAAAAATATGAAAAATTGTAGACTTAAAATCAGTTTTGAGTCGAAATAAACCAAATGCAGGTTTTCTTAAATTAGAAAATGTTTTGAATAGCGTATTACGCAAACTATTGATTATTTGACGTATAGCAATCACGTGTGCAAAACTGCACTCGTGGCCTTCACTAGTAAACGTATAATGTCAATACAGTTAAAGCATTCGATCTTGTTTTAAAATTTAGAATTTTTCGTCAGAATATTCTCTTTATTCTTTGTTTAATATTTTCCTTGATACTAGGAATTGAGTCAAGTGAATAAATTAAACAAAACTGTTTTAATATTTCAAATTCAGTTTTATGTGAAATTGTATTTTTTTAATACAAATTTATATTATTGTATTATACAAAACTTTAATTAAAATTTCAGTCTTTAAGACTAATTTTAATTGCTCTTTAGGGTTCGTTCTACGTAGCAACGTCGAGCGACTCGAGCGGATAGAATCTTTGTATGCCCTGTCCAGAGTGGACACGTGTTGTTTACAAAATGATGGCGAAGCGACTTATGAAATGTTTGCTATGGAAAACATGGCAAAGAATAAAACGTTAAATTTTAATTTAAATTAATACGGAGAGTGTCAGAATGTCATGGAATCTTGGAAAAAATTTGAATTTCAAAAAACTGTTCTCTGCCTTAGACAAGTTTTGGAAATTTTGCTCAAGTTTGAAAAAAATTGTGAAAATAATTTAAAATGTTCTACACGTTGAAATGCTAGCATCATCCGTAAAAGAAAAATTTGCTGGAAACAAAGTAATTGCTGATAGAATATACGCTGGATATGGTAACATTGGGTTTCTTCGATAATTACCTGAAGATCGTTGCCTTTCAACGCTTTACACATTGCCTTTCCATTTACCTCGATTCTCTTCAATAGGCTGCAACTGGTATAAAACCTTATTTCGATCATAATCTTTTTTCGCAGCTCCTTGGGTAATTGTTTCGTTGATTTGTTGAGCGATTGTTATTGTTATTATCTCGTCATTCAGGCGAATTCCGGTTCCAGTTAGTTTGGACAGAAAGGCGGAATATTATAGGTATTATTATTATAGCCTTTCCTGATTATTTCGTTTTAATATAGCATTCCTAGAATTGTTTAGGGACAAGTCTCTGGCTAATCCATTCAAGCCTTAAGCTTTGCAATTGCTGATGATAGCTGCTCTGAATCCTCTAAAAGCTAAATTGCTGATGATAGCTGCTCGCTCCTCTCTAAAAGAGGAGGAGTCTGTTGACCTATCGCTGGCCTTAACTGTATGCATGAGTCTCTGGGATGTGTGGTAAGACTATCGATTGTTTCCTCGCTAATAGCAGTGTTGAGAGTGGCCTGAAAGGTCCCCGGATCTCTTGACATTACCTGTTGCATGATCCAAATATCGATTCCGTTTAGAAATTGCGCCTTTAACCGTTTGTCTAGTTTCTTTCCCTGGATTCTCTAAATAATGGCGGCTTCTGCAGCATCTGCACCAGGCTCTGGCATAATCTCAATTTCTATAGCCAATGCTTGAAGCCAGGTGGCATATGTGTGAACATCCTTCTATTTTTTTGGCGCCCATGCATAGAATCTACTTAAACAAAATGAATACAGTTTGTGTTCAAAACACTGTATCATTATCCGCTTGAATTCATCAAACTCATCTACCTCCTTAATCTGACGGTCTTTCTAACAAACTCCTGAGCTATCCCAGTGAGTTTGAGTTTCACCTGCCAGCATTTGTGCTTTTTTGACCAGGCCACTACCTTCATGACATCTGCCAATGAATCAAAAAAATCTGTTACTCTGGGGCCTCCTGTCTCTCAAGAGAATACTGCCAATAAAGGAATTATTCCCGCCCAGACCACCCAGTGTAAGAGGGTTCAAAGCTGGATTTGGGTTCAGGTTTGGGTTCGGGTTTGGGTTGCCTGCCCCAGCCATAATGGAGAATGATCCCCATCCTTCATTATGTCTACTTATTAAAATCTATCTCCTATAACGACGCTATCAATTCTCCTTAGTTTTAAAGTCCCTAATTCAACTTGAATCAACCTTCTTACTCGAATATAGCCGTTTTTGTTTTATTGATTGCTCAAGGAAGTTGGGTCCATTTCTGAAAAACCAATTTGTGGGTAGCCAGGAGGTAGGACAAAGTCGTACTTCCCTGTGTCAGCAAACAGGTTGGTGAGACCTGCCCACTTGTCAACGGATGGCTGGTTACGTTTAATGGTTTTGAGAAGTCAGGATTATTTTTGTCAGGTCGAGTGGAGGAGTTGAAAGGGGTCAGTGATAAGGTGTAGGCGTTGTACAAGTAAAGGATGACACCATTTCACATTAGGACAACGATTTATTTAAAATAACTCGCTTAACGATTACATATTCTAACTTAGAGAACCAAAAGGGAAAGAACACTAAGTTCTAACACAAAAGGGTGGGGGGTCCAAGAGAGAGTTTACATTAACTGTTTCATACCTCGTTGATAATTCCCTAATGATTCGAAATCTTTCCTGTTTAATGGCACAAAGGTATCCAAAGTTTGCACAAAGGTATAAAATCACGACTGATGCGCAAATCGCTGTTTGTAATAATATGAGGCTCGGAGATGCAGCGATCAGCAGACTCTCCTTTAAGGTTGGATGTAGTGGGACTGGTGGTTGATGAGAGAATCCCTGGGGGGAAGGAACGAGCTTTTATCACTTCGTGTTGGGAAAATACTAAATGTGACAGATTGTTGTAGGCGGTAATGGTTATTGGAGCAGGTGTAGAGGTTAAAGTTGTTCCCGGGACCGAAACAATAAGACAAAGATGAACGTTAATTGTAAACTTTAAGTCTTGCAGTATGAGAATGAGTGCCTGGATGGATGAATGCTTACATTCAGAAAGGATGATTATAAAAATTCCCACGATGTTGTTTCCCTTTTGTTTCGAATTCGTTAGTCTTTAGAAAGGGAAATAATTAAGAAAAATCGCCAAAAATTTCAGATTTCACAAAGAATTTATGTATCAGTAAATTTATAAAATATATTTAAGTTTATTTTTTTTATTTTTTGTTGTTATTATTTCTTATTAATTTGTTCTGTAGTACTAATTATTAAATTGTTGTTTATTGTATATTAAAAATATTAAACTACTTACATGTGTGAAAATTCATATTATAATATATTCACTTTATCAAATGATTTTAAATGAAATATTTTATCTTTAACTTATTTTATATTTTATCTTTAAATTATATATGTCCTCCACTTTCAAAAGTCAACTTCCTTTCCTACGAAGTTATTTCCTTGGTGTCAGGTCATCTCATCCTCTGAGTAAGCCTTTGGTCTGACTTCATCCAAGTCAGATGAGCAGATTTTAGGTCCGTTATTAGCGGGGAAATTTAGGATAAAAAAGGCAACAATGCCAGTTTCTGGGCAGTAATGTCCTCCTCCTTATAACTAACCAAGAGCCACTCATGTTTGGAGAAGAAGTTCCACCCACCAGTGCCCCATACGAATATTATAGAACTTCGACGTGAAAAAGAAAACGGACCAACTCCCAGAGGTATTATGTGGAATGAGTGATTGTGTAACTCTCTCTCGTTCGATAATCTGTATAATGTTTAGTTAGATCATCTATATATGTAGACGTAGACTAATACTCCATAACTATTAGAATAAGCTTTTATCAGCAGAATGTTATCTTGTCATCTAGAAGAATGTCTTGTATCTTGTCATCTATATTTTGTTATTTTATTAAATTAATTTGTTTGTTAACTCATCTGTCTTGTAAGTTGATTAATGGATATGCTTGCACCAGTGGCGTAGCATAGTGGGGGCGGCAGGGGCGGCAAAATTTCACAATAAATAATAACAACACCTAAATAAAGGGGCGGCAAAATTTTCCTCCACCCAGGCAGCTGACACCCATGCCACGCTACTGGCTCGCATGCACTCCCCACTCGTTTTGCCCTCCTATCTATCTGAGAACTCTGAGATCGTGCTTTACCAGCCTGTGCAGAGTAAGTGGTCAGAAGGATTAACCCCTAACCCCTGCTTATCTCACATGTGTTAATTAACACACACACAAACACATACGTTCAGTATATCAAGTTTATAATATAAAGTGGATTTAATAATCATTTAAGGAAAAATTAAAAGTTTTTAAAGCAAAATTTAGAATATTTATCCACAAGAATAAACTTTCGTTTTGATAATAGTCAGGTAAGAGCCTTATTTTCAGGAGACGCTGTTACTATCAGGACGTGGTGGGATGGCGAATGGCCTTACTGTCTCTACAAAATGCCACAAGAGTCCTACGACCATAACACAATGTGACGAGATTATGCCGCCGCTAAAATAAGCATGAAACCCATCAGACGTAAGTTGAAGTGTAGATATTCAGGTAAAAGCCTTATTTTCAGCTGACGGTGTTACTATTAGATGTTTTGCAATTGTTTACTTCTTGTTGTGTTTCAATTGTTTAAATTTCATTGATATTTATTCAGTTCTATGAATTTAATTATAAATTAGATATATCTATATATTATATAATTATATATTTTAATATACAAATATGTTATTATGAATTATTTATGTTTTTAAAGTAATCCTATATTCGTGGCTATATTTACTTTTAAATGAGAAATTCGTGAAGAGAATTGCGATAAGAACAATTTATTGCAATGACAAGCATTGATTTGTTTAGGAAATTATTTTAGTCAACTGAATAAACCAAATAGCAATGAATATCTAGTTTTATTCTCTGATTGTTACTTTGTCAAGCAATCAGAGTCATTTCTGGAAGTTAAAAAACTACAACAAAATGAGTGTTGCCGGATGTGGCTTTAATGCGTGAACATTTTATCCAAATTTTAAAGATAAAATTTTTCCACTGATTAAGAACACCTGACAGAAATTTCAAATGTATTTTAATATAATTGTTGTCAAACAGTGTTTTTCATTTTCTTAAAAATCATATCAAAACAAAAAACATTAAGTGTATTGCATACTGTACATCGTTATTTATACATGTTACTGTGAAAGACCGAAATCTGGCGGATGTTGAGATTCGCTAATAAATGTCAGCATTCACACAGTTGTTTCGTATATGTGCGAAATATTTGCAAAATATCATCATTTCTCACTTACACCGACAAACAGCGCCAAATTAAGCCTCTAGCGGGCCCTAGACAAAATTTTAATTGGGGCCCCATTTAAATAAGTTGCTTCTAAACAAATCTTATATAATGTGACATTAGCGTAGCTAGCATGGGTGACACCCGGTGCGGATATCGTGGTGTCACCCCAAGTCACACCGTAGTGTCACCCTTTTTAACTCTTTTATAAAACACTATTGAATTGTAATATCTTCGCACTCGAGCAACTTGAACGCTATATCGAATATGCGATGTCGCGACGTATAAGTTTAGATTTAGAAAATAAATCATAACCATACATTAGTACTACCACGAGAGGCAGTCCTAGGAATATTTCTAGATGGTGATAGATCTCGTGGCGTACATTACTTCTGACGCACGGGTGGCTGTTGACCTGTTTTTTTTTTAGGCAATGGCTAGTCGAGCGGAGCTTAGTAGGAATTGTTAAATACAGCCTTTTCTGTCCTATCGAATTTCTTACATAATTTTTAACTCGTTTTGAAACAGAGAAATCTTCTGCACTGAAGCCGGGCCCCTCCGAATTACGGGCCCTAGACATTTGCCTACTTTGCCTATTCGATAATCCGGCCCTGCCGACAAATATCGACATTCAGCATGTACTGATTTGAATGTTGAATAAAATTATTGTTCCTAGCATTTAGTCGTGGAACACTTCTTTTCGCAATTACAGCGTGTATAGCCCTGCTTTCCACTTCTCGAATTAGTTGCAGCTAATTCTCTCAGAGACATTTACCTAACCTAACCTAAACATAACAAAACTTACCTTAACTTAAGCTAACCTATCGTAACATTAATAATATAACCAAATATTCGGTCTTTCACTGACAGTCTTTTGCCTGTGTCAACATTCTCTAATATCGGACTTTCACGATGACATATGTTATAAACCAAAATAGGAAAAACTAATAATTAAATCATTATGAAATCTACATTGCATATGTGCAAGATGTCATTAGCAAATTGATTAATTACTGATGATGTTTTCCGGAACAACTCTTGATTTATTTAAACAGTTTCCTTGGAAATCCCGAGGTGGAGTAGTACTTAAAACTGAATACAAATTTACTCCAAGCGTTTCTTCCCAATGACCTGCGAGTTCCATACAGTTATCTTATAAAAAAAACGGATTTCGAGTGATAAAATTTAATCTGAAAAAATAGTCTTTAATATCATCCAAATAAAACGACACACATAAATTTCACGTTACAATAACTGAAATTACAGAGAAACTATTTTCTAAATTGCAAACTTAAAGGTACTGATAAACTTATTCACACAGAGAATAAATCACTGGCAAAAAGCAGAACAAATAAGCAAAAGCGAGGCTCGAATATAACACAAAATCAGCAGACCTATAAGACTCCTCAGATACGGAATCGAAAAACTTCCCCTATAAATACTACTAAATATACCACATCGCAAAGTGAGGCTACATTCGACTGTTATATAGGAGAAAATCCGGCTATAGTACAAATAGATACTGGAGCTAAGGTGCCACTTTTATCAAAAGCTTTCGCTGACACTATAAAAATAAGAGTACCCGTGGATCGTAATAAAGAAATGAATTTAAGAAGCATTACAGGTCATCTTATCCAAACGTATGTCATTATAAGTCCTGCCTTTCAGATCAGGAACCTGCGATTCCCGTTTGCATGTTGTCTAGTAGACATAGACGTTACTTATCTTTGTGACAGCATTATCGGCAGGGATATTATAACAAAAAAGGGATTTCTTATTGATTTAAAAGGTGGCGAAATGACTATTTCCCGTGGACTGTAATACCCTTTTTAAACCCAGAGAATTCTAAGAGAAAAGCGGGAAGAGAACAAAGCGACCTAGATAGGGAAAGGATACCAGAAAGTAGCAGTCGAAAAAAAAAAATAGAATAACGGCAGACCCATCTGTCGAAAGTTCAAGGTCAAGAAAAAGATCACATTTACAAGCAGAACTGGAGAAGGAAGTGAAGTGGTGTCAGTCAAAACCTGTCAACTTCCTCCTTTGACAGAAAATATAGTCACCGCAAGAATTTTAGGGGTCAAGAGAAATAATACAGTGGGAGTGATAGAAACTATAACCTTTGCTCAGGTAGGAGTGTCAGGAATCAATTTGTTGGTTGCACCCAACAAAAAAGGACAAGTTCCCGTATGTCTCCTTAATGCTACTCACAAGACAATTAAATTAGATAAAGGTGTCAAGGTCGGATCGTTTTTGACGCTATAGAAGAAATTGATCCTGTGGATACAATAAAAGAGGGAGCAACTGAAAAATTGTCAAAGGCAGAATTCGGCTGACTTTTTGACTGAACTACCATTCCTAAGGAAGAGAAACAAGCTCTTTTAACCTTATTCAACAATTATTGGCATGCTTTTGCTTTAAATGACTATGACATATGCTATTGCAATATAGTTACCTTTTGAATGGGGACCAAATCAGCAAAAAAGCTTCGAGCAACTTAAGAGAATTAGGACGTTGGCACCATTATTAAATTCACCTGATTTCACTAATCATTTTATACTCGCAATAGTTGGTTCGAACTCTGCCTTAGGAGCAGTATTGGCACAAGAAGAAAACGGCAGGGAGAAGCCAATTTCCTATGCAAGTCAACTATTTAGGAAACCTGAACTGAATTACAGCACTACTGAACAAGAATATTTAGCTACAGTGTGGGTTGTAAGATATTTCAAACCTTACCTCTATGGACAAAAAATTCACTATCATCACAGATCATCGACCCTTCGATGACTACTTGATTGCAAATATTCTACGACAAACGCTAGATTATCTCGCTGGATCATTTTCCTTCAGGAATTCGACTTCTACATTATACAAAAAGCAGGAAACTCACAAAAATGCGGATGCACTTAGTCGTCTTCCAATCTGACAAATAAAAGAAGTTGAACCTATTTTCTCAGTGGCTCAACTGGCCAACTCCCAGCAGCAAGATGATCCTTGGCGACCTGTTATACAAACATTAAAGGACGACATAACTACAGGAAATTATTATAATCTTAATTTAGAAGAACGAACTTTAATCGCTTTGTAGTGAAAAAATACGTAATGTGACAGATTGTTGTATGTGGTAAAGGTTTTCGGAGCAGGTGTAGAGGTTAAAGTTGTTCTCGGAACCAAAACAATACGACGAAGTCGAACGTTAATTGTAAACTTTAAGTCTTGCAGTATGAGAATGAGTGCCTGGATGGATGAATGTTTACATTCAGAAAGGAAAGTTATAAAAATTTCCACTATGCTGTTCCCCTTTTGTATCGAATTCATTAGTCTTTAGGAAGGGAAATAATTAAGAAAATGCGCCAAAAATTTCGGATTTCACATTATTGTCGAACGGATGTCGTGACATTCAATGAAAGAGTCGAGCGTCAAATCTTGAAGTTTCGTAACGAGTATTTTCTTTGACTTCTTTGAGATTTCAATTTTTCTGATAAGTCTACAATTGACTTTTTTTTACGAACACGAAAACACCTCATTTCTTTGTAATATGTCTGCTGTTATTCAAACTTTCAACACAGCCTGTGAAGTAATTAAATTCATTGACTTTCAGTGAATGGTTCTTTCTTTAATCCGAAAGAATTCACCTCGGTAGACTATCTTACAGCAATTCAAGATAAGAAACTCCTTTATTGTATGTTTACATATGCTTTATTTCTCTAGTCTCTCTTCAGTGCTACAGAAAGTAAAAATTACAAACATTGAGTTGACAAAAATAATAACTTGAGTAGATAATGACAAGTAACACAAGGAAACACATTTTACAATACCATTAAGAACTTCATCAAAATTTTTACCGAGGCAAATTGTTACACTCATACGGTACTTCTATTTACAATGTTAAAATACCTTTTAGGGCGTGAAGTGTATTACAAAGAAACGATGTCGCTATGAATAATAATACAGTAATAAAACTTAGTAACACATAAGTTACTTAAAATTTCTAAAAACATTTTACAAAAATTTACATACAGATTCCAATATATTCTCTGAAAATATTCCACCCATTCTTAATTCTAAACTATAGGTATGTGTTGTTAAGATCCATAAATAATAATTTATACGAAATATCCTTTACATACTCACGGTGCTTAGGTTTTACAATACAGTTTACTGGTTCTTGGACAGGGTGTTTGTATGGAGTTTATGGCAGAGTTAGGCACTATACTCGGACGAGTTTGGTTTGATCGCTAGGCGACCGATCAGCCGGCCTTAACGTACCCGAGAGGAGATAGAATGCCTTCCGGGAGGACTTTTATGGGGAGCTGGCCCCTATTTAGGCGTTATCCGCAAGGAGAAAACCCGGAAAACTCCTAGCTGCCAGCCTGTCCGACTGGGGCGCGAAACCATGAACTTCCCAGTATTTAGGGTCTGGTTACCACCGCTATGAGCGGTAACGGAGTCCACTCGACAGTTTACTGGTTTATTGTCACGCCTTCTATAATGTCGTACCATAGTTGTTTAATTTGCATGCTATTTGAGATATTTATTAAATTATTGCCATTATGTTTTACACTCTCAATATGTTCTTTAAATTTCCGTTCATAAATATTTTTCTCTACGTGAAGAATTTTAATATTATTTCTATCAATATTACAGTTACTATTTTTGATATGGTTAAACCAAGGAGAGTTATAATAGTTTAATCTTATAGCTGACTCATGTTCTTTGATCCGTAATTTTAAAGTTCTTCCTGTTTCACGTATATAATCTTTTGAATTTTGACAATTATAATTAATTTTATAGACTATTATTAATAAATTGAAAAAAACAGGTGTAGTCTTATGTGTTTTTAATCTATCAATATGGATTTTATGTGAAATTTTATTGGTCAAAGAGATAGCGACCGAGAGAATTGCTGTAAGATAGTCTACCGAAGTGAATTCTTTCGAATTAAAGAGACAACCATTCACTGAACGAACAATACAGCTACCATTAGAAAATTCATTAGCTTTTCTAAATTAAATCTGTAATCTTAACTTTACATGAAGGTGGTTTCTTTGTAATTAGAAGTTCTGTCAACACAGACAGCGATGAATATAAGGCACTCACCATCTATAAAATAATATTTACAAAATTAATATATATACCTTAAAAATGTTACATAATTACTACGATTCTTTCAACAAAATAAATTTGTAAATTATACAAACAGTCATAAATAATATTTCAATATACAGGGTGTCCCAAAAAGATGTACTCACTCTTTGATACACGATTAATAATATGTGTTTTTTAATTTAGTAATAATTTTTAAATTAATGTATTTATTTATATGTTTATTGATTTACTTCTTTGAACTGCGTGTTTGTCAAGACACGTCTATTTACAAAAAAGTATTTATATATTTGACAATCAAAGAGTGAGTCTTTTTGGGACACCCTGTATATTGAACGAACTTACTCGAATGAAGAAGTTTTTTTTCACATAAAAGAATCCGCCAATGTTCACTCCAAATGGTGTTTTACCATATCTTTTCATAAAGTTTAACATCTTTAAAAAGAAAATGTTTAATAATATTAAATTTATAGACCGAAAAAAAATATTTTAACGTATTTGTATTACCTTCATTTTCGTCTCTAACGGTAAATCAGCAGAACACAGTTTATCGATTTCGATGAAGTTTCCGTACATCTTGATAAATTAAAATAATTATCATAAACAAAAATTGTAAAATCGGTATATAAACTCATATAAATTAAATTGTAATTGATGAATTAATTTCAATATTATATTATATCACACTTCTATTACAAATGTGTTGAATACAGAATGAACGTAATGAGCAATACTTTTTTTAAATATGATTTTCATTTAACGCAAATTACGATGAGTAACTTAATTTCAATTCTATGCGATTTGCTTTTATTTTGGCACCATCGACCTAGTTTTAAAAAATTTTCTTTCGTATTCGAGCTTCACATTATTCACATTTAGGTTTTGTTTTCAATTACAATTAGTAAAAAAAATTCTGCGAATGACCCTAATTATATTTATTAGTTTCGTTTTTTAACAGGTGAGTCTCTATTTCCGGAATATATTTACAGGAAAATTAGGATATATAAATTAATATCAGGTGACCAAATAAATAATGTGGTTTCTTAAAATATGAATAAAGATACTTTTATTTTTTTGTTTAAAATAGTTATATTCATCCAGATATTTTCCTTTGCATTCAATTATACTTTTTTAATAAGAGGGCAATTTGAAAATTTCATTTTTAGCATTAAAATTGAGTGTCTTTTTCTTTTATATCTGAGTGATTTGAAAAAAAAACAAAAACACGATTACCGAAGATTTAAAACATGTGTTAATTCGACGGTGATAAGTCAACAGAATAAATAGGATTAGGGAACAGTTCTCATTACAATTGCATTTTTTTCTTTCTTGTGGTTTATGCAATTGGTGGTTTATCGTTTAGTTGTAAAATCAACAACACTGACGATTTACCAAAAATGATTTTTTATCCTTAATTTGTCATATACCCTTTGTAACTGCTCGCTGTTATAGTTTGATCAACATTCAAGGAGTCGTGATAAACAACATTACTCGAAGATCACCGAACAGAAAGATTTATTCGTGAATAGAATTATTTTAAACAGAAAATACATGCAGTTTTATTTACATTTTAAAAAGCGACATTATTCATTTGGTTACCTAACATTTGTGAGTTTTAACTTATTGTTTAGAATTCTATTCCTTTAAAATTATTTCAAAGTTTAATACAGTTGATCGGGATTAAAAGTAGTTATAAATTCCCATATTAAATTTTTTATTAATGAGAATTTTAGTAAAAATAATAATTAATATAACACGATTTAACAATTCTGCTTAAGAAGATAATGAAAGGTCAAATTCAACTGAAATATTAATTAGAAATAAAGCACAAAGTTTTATTCTGTACAATTTAATAAAGTATCATGGCATATTTTATTGTATATCGCACTTCCATAAAAGTTTAATAGATCTTTAAATATTAAGTTTTTATCAAAATGCTATACAGTAATAACTGATTTGTTTATTCTATAATGTATTTATAAATGAGATATACCTCGATATATTTCATTATAATTATATCGTACATTTAAAACATGAACTCTTTCCACTCAATAGTTTCTTTTGTTAAACGAAACGATCAGCATTACAATGCGTTTAATAAAAATAACAACACGGAATTTAAAATTTATTCCAGGTAGTGAGAAGGATGATATGCAAGTTTGATTTTATGTATTTCAACGTCTTTATACTTTTACATTCAAAGTATAAAATTCTAATATAAACAATAAAAAAATTTTATTGAAGAAATAAGCTTCTTGAATTGGTCAATAATTATAAGATTTAACTTGATATTATTAATATAATAATACTTAATATTAGAACTAAGTTATTAATATTAAATTGAAAATGATGTTTTTGAGGTTATTTTTCAAAGCTTATAACCAGAATGGCCTCATTTGTTTATGATTGTTTTTCTCGAAAGAAAATCGTATACAAAAACATGTTTTTTTTTAAGGAAAACAATATTTTTACTTTTTCGTTCTCTAATATAAGCCCAAATCATCACGGAACCCTTACTTATTTGTCGTTTAAAGTAGACTTTCCTCTTCTTTGTTAAATCATGCAAATAGTATGGAAAATACTAGGCCTACCTAAATTGAACTTTTTCTCATCTGACCACATAACACTTTTCCACTCTTTATTCCAGTCCATGTGGTATGTGGGCCAATTTAGTCTAGCAGCTTTGCGCTTGTCTGTAAGCAATGGGTTTTTTTTTTGTCTTTCTTTCGTAGATTTCATACAATTGGCAGCATAACACATAACCCAAACTGTCCTTAAGCTTACTCCAAAGTCGGGTTTTGCAGGAATATTTCATACAGAGCTTGTTCTATTCGTAATTTCGATTAAAATTGCTCGTTTCCATACGAAAAGTAACTTTTTGCGGCTTTCCGGTGCTCTTTTTAACTGCAAGTTCCTTACCTCAGATAATTTCTGATCATACAAATAGACCTTCCTGCATTTTTAGCGATAGAATTTATTGACCGGCCAGATTCACTTAAAACACTTATTTTACCCTTTTTAAACGCTAAAAGTATCGCGCTTTTAACCGTTTTGTGCCTCCGAAGTAACAATGCCTTGCTATACAAGCAGACGAAATCTTTGATTGCCTTAGCAACAATAAAAAATATTGTAGTTAGATAAATTTGGTTTCTAGATACAAGTTAAACATTATTCTTAATGATCAATAATGATAACACAAACTCAAAAATTTGATACACATACATATATTTTTTAAACTTAATTTTCAAATATTATTAAGTTTAAGAAATGTGTGTATGTGTATCAAATTTTCGAGTTGATTTTATCATTATTCATCATTAAAAAATCATTTTCTTATGAGTAATTGCCCGCCAATTTATTTAGAATCGTATAAGCAATAGGAAATTATATCGTTAGTGTATAAGAAATAAAAGACATCTATCAGACGAGCAATAACTCTTAGTACTTTCAACTTATTAATAAAACGTTGGCTGTTCTGATCTTTTCTGAATGCACTGTAAATAATTCTGTCGTATTTCTCTGTAATTCATCTTAACCTAGAACCATAAAACTATTTCTAACTTTATCATTTATAATTTTTCATAAAATCGAGAATTCTTTTAAAGTTTCTGGACGACGTTGTCATATTTTTCGTAAAATTCTATTGCATTCTCATTGGTGAGAAACAACTTATTAATAGCTTCGAATGCAGATTCTTGTTACAACGGCAACAATTATCGGCCGTAGCCAATAAAAGTGATTAAAAAAATCTAAGCCAAGTCGCTTCTTATCTGATATTTCTGGAAAGCATTCGAGCCTAGCTAATACTGTACATCAATTCTATTTTAGCATTCGAATAAAGTGACATTCACCCATCTCTAGTTCTAAGTTGAAATGTACTGAACAAAAAATTATGAACATATCGCAATCATTCTCTTATCCTGAGATATGGCCATTATCCCAAGCTTGACGACAGCTGAAAGATTTTGGTAAAACTGATATGAATTGTCGACTCCGATATCTTGGCTATTCAAGGGATGTGCTTTCAGAAATGATTGAATGATATAACTAATGTTAAGAATAAAATTATTGCACAAATTGCAACATTTATTTGAAACAAAACAGCTTTCGATAATGATTCCACTGATATTTGAAAAAAAAGTTATATATCCCACTTTTCAGTTGTGACAAAGTATTAAATTTGTCGATAGCTATTGATAAACGTACGTATAAAACATATACTCAAAAATTTTTTATTTAGAAAAATTGTGCACTTCCGTGAGTGTCCGAAGTTAATTAAAATTAATACGTGATCAATTGAGAAGTCTCATATTTCTGTCATACGCGGATCTGAGAGATAAACAGAGGATGCAACCTCATCACGAATCAACAATCTTTACGATGTTTTGAATAAGTTCCGGAAATAAATTCAAACATCTAATTATTAATGATAAGAAACTTTCAAAATAGATAAAATTATGAAGAAAGTATCAGTAATTCGGACGAATCGTCTGGTTCTTGACAACTCGTATTTGCCGAACCAAAACATGACTCTAACTTGGATCATAATAAATCAAAGTCTCCTGACTTTTCTCTCACGCTTAAGAAATAACAAACGGGGCTGACATATTAGGAGCATAGACGAAGCTCTACTCGGCAGCTCCCTGACGGTCTCAGGATCACCGATTTTCGACTAGACCTACGATCGTCTTCACAACGTCGTATAAATAGAACCCATAAACATCGAGTTATTTTTACGAGGTATCGTACTTAGAATTGCACTTTCATTTGTAAACTCTCTCTCTTGGTAAATTAACCTATAAGGACATAGATACGAGTATAAGGCTTTAATGTTTATCCGATACAGTCCTACGTAGCGCCGGAATAAGCCTCTAGCGGGCCCTAGACAAAATTTAAATTGGGGCCTCATTTAAATAAGTTGCTTCTAAACAATGGGCTCTCGTGGCGCACATTACTTCTGAAGCACGAGTGGCTGTTGACCTTTTCTTTTTTTTAGATAATGGCTAGTCGAGCAAAGTTTAGTAGGAATTGTTAAATACAGCCTTTTCTGTCCTATCTAATTTCTTAAATACTTTTTAACTCGTTTTGAAACAGAGAAATCTTCTGCACTGAAGCCAGGCCCTAGACATTTGTCTACTTTGCCTATTCGATAATCCGGCCCTGGTCCTACGGACTAAATAGAAATAATACTGGCACATAAAAATAGTCCCGGACATTATGTTACCTACGAAATGTAGAATAACGTATAGTGTATTAGCTTACTGTATCATATGCTTTTGTGTTAAGTTTATTAAATTTGTTATTTTTATTGGTTAACCTGCTCTCGTGTGGACTTATTAGGCGCCAACACCATATTGTGAATAGCCGGGGCTATAGGGGTAATTCTATCAATCACTTACACGGCACGGGTAGTTAAACCAATCTCAAAGTCAGAGGTTGGCTTATAAAATTATATTTAGATCGTAGATCGCAAAATTTTGATCACGTCAGGATGCTGACACCAGATAGAGATTTATCTTGCGCCCTATCACGAGTTAAATTAACATAACTTAAAATTAGAGAATAATTTTTAGGAGAGCTTAAAATCTATGAATGGGGAGTATGCGCGAGAAAGTAATAGGAAGTTCTCTTAAGGAATTTGAGTCCAGTCAAATTAATAATTAAATAACTGATTTAATGGATAAAGCAACAAAGATTACAATAAGCTAAATCAAATTAAACAAACAGGAATAACAAAATCCAGCTAGTATTTGACACTATTATAGGGTATTCTACCCTATAGTCAGGGCCGGATTTACATAAGGACATTTGGGGCCTATGCCCAGGGCCCCCACAAAACTAAAAAAGAAATTATGTTTAAACATAATTTCTTTTTTTATTATTATTACCGCGACAGCTTAGTGTTGCTTAATCATTAGAGCCACAGGCAGAGAAAACCAAACCCGGGAAAAAACCTATGAAACATCGGAAAATTTCGGGAAAAAATTTCACATAGGTATTTTTCAATTAAATTAAAATAATTAGTTTTACAAAATAAATTATATGTATATTTACAATAACCCTATTTTTAAATGAAATTTACCACTTCCTAGTTGAAATCTAGTTGAAAGTACAGTATTTTGTGTAAATTTTCTAAATCATCAAATTTGACTACTCTTAAAAGGGCCCCCCCACCGTCTTTGTGCCCAGGGCCCCCTGATTGTTAAATCTGGCACTGCCTATAGTCCGAGAGAGAGAGAGAGTTTATAAAATATAAATACCATAATACCTCTGTGAAATATTCCATTTCCAACGTTTTGTGGAAGGAAGTAGTTGAGAGATTATAGGAGATTCAGGCACAATATTAAATTATGTGGCATTCTGTAGACTGCACACTTAATTTGGCGCGTAACCCTCTTTTTATATCCAAACACTCTTCCAATGAAAAATTGCATATTTTGTCATTTGACAACGATCTAAGTCGACTAAACATTTAGTCATCGGGTGAATAACTACTTTTGAAGGAAGTAAGCTGATGAGAAATGGAAATAAACTTCCTTAATTCTCCTCCTTATTTCCTTATAAACCGATAAAAGTGCATAATTTTTGTGGCTAAATATTTGTTCGAATTTTTACAATATTATATAATTTTTTAAAAATATAATTAAAGATATTAAAATCCTTTCAAAATCTTACACCATCAACATACTTATCATCTTTCAGTCACTTGGGTTAACCATCCAGTGGTAAAGTGAGCAGTTTTCACCAGACCATCGCTGATTCAAGAGGATTTAAACCGTTATCTATCGACCCCTTTATTTATCAATCTTCTAAATTAATTATGTTGAAAACATTTTTTTTTCAGTCGTTTATCACGTTAACTCACTTATAAATTAGAATACATTTTTAATACATTGTTCATAAATACGATATGAATACCATTAAAATTTTATTTTAATTAATGAATAATTTAATTTTTTTTTTTTAAAAACTTCCTAAAGATATTTATTGAATAACGCACACAATGGGTATAAATTTTACTTACCGAAGATGTGAAACGAGATAGTAGAAAGGATAGACTCATACTTGCAACAACCAGAAGTATCAAAATAATAGAAATTGCAAGACGCGTTACACTGTCTAGTTCAAAGAAAACAAATGCGCAAAAAAAGAAACTTGTCTGATATATTCCGCAACAATAAGCGGCAGGAGTGTATATTTCGCAAACTAAGTTGAGTTCTTGTACATAAGTCCATAAATCCCAGTGAGTTTCAATCAAGTTTTCGATTTTATTATTTAGAAAACATCCGTCTTTTTTCAATTCATCGACTGCATGAGATAAATTCTTGAATCTCCTCGAGATTATGACGGCCCATGCACCTAAAACAAGTACACAGAAAGCTATTTGTCCAATTGCGTAAATGCATACTAATGTGATATTCAGATTACAGATTGCGAGTTCAAACTCGGAGTTAGTTATTTCCTTTAAAGCAGGATACAGAAATAAGTCAATTACAGTAACAAATGGAAATATAGAAAAAAAGAAAACTGTAAGGTAACCTATAAAATATATTTGAATATCATCAGCCATTTTTTCTTCTCCTTCGTATCCACTGTTGTTTCTAGGAAAATAAAGTCCCTTCCTTTTAAAAAAACTGAATTGAAAAGCTACAAAAATACCAAATGTAGCTAATATAAATTTTACGAGTTTCTGATTGTTCGGGAACATTCGGATCCATCCGACACACACCAAATTGTCTGTTATCTCTTGAGTAGAAAGTATTATGTTAGTCCAAATAAATATCTCTATAGCAGTTTGGTACAAAAAATATAACTTTGACAGGTATTTCCTGTTTTTTGCAGGCTTCATACAATCGCAATACATCATTTTAATTCCAAATATCTCTAACGTTGAGAGGATTGGGCTTAGTAAACAAACAACGCACAAACTACGTTTCGTGTAACCTGTATACATCTTTTACCACTAGATATGAAGAACGTAATGAAAATATGAAAACTTGTAGACTTGGAATCAGTTTTGAGTCGAAATAAACCAAATGCAGCTTTTCTTAAATCAGAAAATATTTTGAATAGGGTATTACGCAAACGATTGATTATTTGATGCATAGCAATCACGTGTGCAAAACTGCACTCGTGGCCTTCACTAGTAAACGTATAATGTCAATACAGTAAAAGCATTCGATCTTGTTTTTAAAATTTAGAATTTTTCGTCAGAATATTCTCTTTATTCTTCGTTTGATATTTCGCTTAATACTAGGAATTGAGTCAAGTGAATAAATTAAACAAAACTGTTTTAATATTTCAAATTCAGTTTTATGAGAAATTGTATTTTTCAATACAAATTTATATTATTGTTTTATACAAAACTTTAATTAAAATTTCAGTTTTTAAGATTAATTTTAATTGCTTTATAAGGCACGTTTCACGCGGAAACGTCGAGCGACCGCGAGCGGAAAGAATCTTTGTATGCCGTGTCCAGAGTGGACGCGTGTTGTTTACAAAAGGCGGCGAGACGACTTTATCGAATGCTTGCTACGGAAAATATGACAAGGAATAAAACGGTAAATTTTAATCTAAATTAAAACGGAATTTCAGAATGTCCTGGAATCCTGGAAAAAATTTGAATTTCAAAAAACCGTTCTATGCCTTAGACAAGTTTTGGGAATTTTGCTCAAGTTTGGGAAAAATTGTGAAAATAATTTTAAATGTTCAACACGTTGAAATGCTAGCGCCATCCGTAAAAGAAAAATTTGCTGGAAACGAAGTAATCGCTGACAGAATATTTGTTCTGCTTTTTGCCAGGATTCGTTCTCTGTGTGAATAAGCTTATCAGTACCTTTAAGTTAGCGATTTAGAAAATAGTTTTTCTGTAATTTCAGTTATCGTCAGGTGAGATTTATGAAGTGTCGTTTTATTTGGATGATATTAAAGACTATTTTTTTCAGAATAAATTTTTTCCACTCGAAATTCGTTTTTTTTATAAGATAACGGTATGGAACTCGCATGTCATTGAAAAGAAACGCTTAGAGTAAATTTGTATTCAGTTTCAAGTATTACTCCACTTCGGGATTTGCAAGGAAGATCGTTTAAATAAATCAAGAGTTGTTACCGAAAACATCATGGACAATTAATCAGTTTGCTAACGACATCTTGCACTTCCGCAATCTAAATTTAATAATGATTTAATTACTTGTTTGTTTCTATTTTTGTATATATAAATCACGATGTACAGTATTCCGATTAATGTTTTTTGTTTTGATATAATTTTTAAGAAAATGACAATCACTGTTTGACAACAATTATATTAAAATATATTTAAAATTTCTGTCGGGTGTTCTTAGTGTGTGGAAAAATTTTATCTTTAAAATTTGGATAAAATGTTCACACATTAAATGACTATGACATATGCTATTGCAATATTGTTTCCTTTTGAATGGGGACCAAATCAGAAAAAAAGCTTCGAGCAACTTAAGAGAATAAGGACGTTGGCACCATTATTAAATTCACTTGATTTCACTAATCCTTTTATACTTGCTATAGGTGCTTCGGACATTGCCTTAGGAGCGGTATTGGCACAAGAAAAAACGGCAGGGAGAAGCTAATTTTTTATGCAAATCAACTATTTAAAAAACCTGAACTGAATTACAGCACTACAGAAAAAGAATATTTAGCCACAGTGTGGGTTGTAATATTTCAAACCTTACCTCTATGGACAAAAAATTCACTATCATCACAGATCATCGACCCCTACGATGACTACTTGATTGCAAATATTCTACGACATACACTAGATTATCTCGCTGGATCATTTTCCTCCAGGAATTCGACTTTGATATTATACACAAAGCAGGAAACTCACAAAAATGCGGATGACCTTAGTCGTATTCCAATCTGACAAAAGAAATTGAACCTATTTTCTCAGTGGCTCAACTGGCCAACTCCCAGCAGCAGGATGATCCTTGGCGACCTGTTACGCAAACATTAAAGGACGACATAACTACAGGAAATTATTATAATCTTAATTTAAAAGAACGAGCTTTTATCGCTTCGTGGTGGGAAAATACTTAATGTGACAGATTGTTGTAGGTGGTAAAGGTTATTGGAGCAGGTGTAGAGGTTAAAGTTGTTCCCAAGACCAAAACAAAATGACGAAGTCGAACGCTAATTGTAAACTTTAAGTCTTGCAGTATGAGAATGAGTGCCTGGATGGATGAATGTTTACATTCAGAAAGGAAAGTTATAAAAATTTCCACTATGCTGTTCCCCTTTTGTATCGAATTCATTAGTCTTTAGGAAGGGAAATAATTAAGAAAATGCGCCAAAAATTTCGGATTTCACATTATTGTCGAACGGATGTCGTGACATTCAATGAAAGAGTCGAGCGTCAAATCTTGAAGTTTCGTAACGAGTATTTTCTTTGACTTCTTTGAGATTTGAATTTTTTCTGATAAGTCTACAATCGACCTTCTTTTACAAACACCAAAATATTTCATTTCTTTGTAATATGTCTTTGTAAACTTTCAACACAGCCTGTGAGGTAATTCAATTCATTGACTTTCAGTGAATGGTTCTCTCTTTAATCCGAAAGAATTCACCTCGGTAGACTATTTTACAGCAATTCAAGTTAAGAAACTCCTTTATTGTATGTTTACATATGCTTTATTTTTCTAGTCTCTCTTCAGTGCTACAGAAAGTAAAAATCACAAACATTGAGTTAACAAAAATAATAACATGAGTAGATAATGACAAGTAACACAAGGAAACACATTTTACAATACCATTAAGAACTTCACCAAAATTTTTACCGAAGCAAATTGTTACACTCATACGGTACTTCTATTTACAATGTTAAAATATCTTTTAGGGCGTGAAGTGTATTACAAAGAAACGATGTCGCTATGAATAATAATGCAGTCATAAAACTTAGTAACACATAAGTTACTTAAAATTTCTAAAAACATTTTATAAAAATTTACATACAGATTCCAATATATTCTCTGAAAATATTCCATATATCCATTCTTAATTCTAAACTATAGGTATGTGTTGTAAAGATCCATAAATAATAATTTATACGAAATATCCTTTACATACTCACGGTGCTTAGGTTTTACAATACAGTTTACTGGTTCTTGTACAGAGTGTTTATATGGAGTTTATGGCACAGTTAGGCACTATACTCGGACGAGCTTGGTTTGATCGCTAGGCGACCGATGAGCCGGCCTTATATAACACTGCCTTAACGTACTCGAGGGAAGATAGAATGCCTTCCGGGAGGACGTTTATGGGGAACTGGCCCCTATTTAGGCGTTATCTGCAAGGAGGAAACCCGGAAAACTCCTAGCTGCCAGCCTATCCGACTGGGGCGCGAAACCACGAATTTCCCAGTGTTTAGGGTCTGGTTACCGTCGCTGTGAGCAGCAACGGAGTCCACTCGACAGTTTACTGGTTTATTGTCACACCCTCTATAATGTCGTACCATAGTTGTTCAATTTGCATGCTCATTTGAGATATTTATTAAATTATTGCCATTATATTTTACAATCTCAATATGTTCTTTAAATTTCCGTTTATAAATATTTTTCTCTACGTGAAGAATTTTAATATTATTTCTATCAATATTACAGTTACTATTTTTGATATGGTTAAACCAAGGAGAGTTATAATAGTTTAATCTTATAGCTGACTCATGTTCTTTGATCCGTAATTTTAAAGTTCTTCCTGTTTCACGTATATAATCTTTTGAATTTTGACAATTATAATTAATTTTATAGACTATTATTAATAAATTGAAAAAAACAGGTGTAGTCTTATGTAATTTTAATCTATCAATATGGATTTCATGTGAAATTTTATTAGTCAAAGAGATAGCGACCGAGAGAATTGCTGTAAGATAGTCTACCGAGGTGAATTCTTTCGAATTAAAGAGACAACCATTCACTGAACGAATAATACAGCTACCATTAGAAAATTCATTAGCTTTGCTGAATTAAATCTGTAATCTTAACTTTACATGAAGGTGGTTTCTTTGTAATTAGAAGTTCTGTCAACACAGACAGCGATGAATATAAGGCACTCACCACCTATAAAATAATATTTACAAAATTAATATATATACCTAAAAAGTGTTACATAATTACTACGATTCTTTCAACAAAATAGATTTGTAAATTATACAGGCAGTCATAAATAATATTTCAATATATATTGAACGAACTTACTCGAATGAAGAAGTTTTTTTTCACATAAAAGAATCCGCCAATGTTCACTCCAAATGGTGTTTTACCATATCTTTTCATAAAGTTTAACATCTTTAGAAAGAAAATATTTAATAATATTAAATTTATAGATCGAAAGAAAATATTTTAACGTATTTGTATTACCTTCATTTTCGTCTCTAACGGTAAATCAGCAGAACACAATTTATCGATTTCGATGAAGTTTCCGTACATCTTGAGAAATTGAAATAATTATCATTTAAAAAAAATTGTAAAATCGGTATATAAACTTACATAAATTAAATTGAAATTGATTCATCAATTTCAATATTATGTTATATCACACTTCTATTAGGAATGTGTTGAATACAAAATGAACGTAACGAGCAATACTTTTTTTTTAAATATGATTTTCATTTAACGCAAATTACGAAGAGAAACTTAATTTCAATTCTATGCGATTTGCTTTTATTTTTGCACAATCGACCCAGCTTTAAAAAACTTCTTTCGTATTTAAGCTTCACATTATTCACGTTTAGGTTTTGTTTACAATTACAATTAGAAAAGAAATTTCTGCGAATGACCCTAATTATACTTATTAGTTTCGTTTTTTAACAGGTGAGTCTCTATTTCCGGAATGTATTTACAGGAAAATTAGGATATATAAATTAATATCAGGTGACCAAATAAATAATGTGGTTTCTTAAAATATGAATAAATATACTTCTATTTTTTTGTTTAAAATAGTTATATTCATCCAGATATTTTCCTTTGCATTCAATTATACTTTCTTAATAGGAGGGTAGTTTGAAAATTCCATTCTTAGCATTAAAAATTGAGTGTCTTTTTCTTTTATATCTGAGTGATTTGTAAATTGTTTTCTACGCACACGATTACCAAAGATTTAAAACATGTGGTAATTCGACGGTGATAAGTCAACAGAATAAAAAGGATTAGGGAACAGTTCTCATTACAATTGCATTCTTTTCTTTCTTGTAGTTTATGCAATTGGTGGTTTATCGTTTAGTTGTAAAATCAACAACAGTGACGATTTGCCAAAGATGATTTTTTATCCTTAATTTGTCCTATACTCATCGTAACTGCTCGCTGTACAAACCTGCTGTTATAGTTTGATCAACGTTCAAGTAGTCGTTATAAGCAACATTTCTCAAAGATCACCGAACAGAAAGATTTAGTCGTGAATAAAAATATTTTAAACCGAAAATACAAGCATTTTTATTCACATTTTAAAAAGCAACATTATTCATTTGGTTACGTAATATTTGTGAGTTTTAATTTATTGCTTAGAATTCTATTCCTTTAAAATTATTTCAAAGTTTAATACAGTTGATCGGGATTAAAAGTAGTTATAAATTCCCATATTAAATTTTCTATTAATGAGAATTTTAGTAAAAATAATAATTAATATAACACGATTTAACAATTCTGCTTAAGAATAAAATGAAAGATCAAATTAAACTGAAATGTTTATTAGAAATAAAGCACAAAGTTTTATTCTGTATAATTTAATAAAGTATCGTGACATATTTTAGTGTATATCTCACTTCAATAAAAGATTAATAGATCTTTAAATGTTAAGATTTTATCAAATTGTTATGCAGTAATAACTGATTTGTTTATTCTATAATGTATTTATAAATAAGATATAACTCGATATATTTCATTATAATTATATCGTACATTTAAAACATGAACTCTTTCCACTCAATAGTTTCTTTTGTTTAACGAAACGATCAGCATTACAATGCGTTTAATAAAAATAACAACACTCGGGTGGATGATATGAAAGTTTGATTTTAATGTATTTCAACGTCTTTATACTTTTACATACAAAGTATGAAATTCTAATATAAAGAATAGAAGAATTTTATTAAAGAAATAAGTTTCTTCGATTGGTCAATAATTATAAGATTTAACTTAATATTAAAACTGAGATATTAATATTAAATTGAAACTGATGTTTTTGAGATTATTTCTCAAAGCATATAACCAGAATGGCCTCATTTGTTTACGATTGTTTTTCTCGAAAGAAAATCGTAAACAAAACTATTCCCTTTTTTCGGGAAAACAATATTTTTACTTTTTCGCTCTGTAATGTCAGCTTATATCATCGCGGAACCCTTACTTATTTGTCGTTTAAAGTAGACTTTCCTCTTCTTTGTTAAATCATGCGAATAGTATGGAAAATACTAGGCCTATCTAAATTGAACTTTTTCTCATCTGACCACATTGCATTATTTCACTGTTTATTCCAGGTCATGTGATACGTGGTCCAATTCAGTCTAGCAGCTTTGCGCTTGTCTGCAAGCAATGGGTTCTTTTTGTCTTTCCTTCGTGGATTTCATACAATTGGCAGCATAAAACTACGTCCCAAACAGTCCCTAAGCTTACTCCAAAGTCGGGTTTTGCAAAAATATTTTGTGGGAACGCCGGGAGGTAGGACGGAGTCGTGCCTCTTTCTTCTCGGCGAACAGGACGGCAAGACCCACCCCACTGTCAAGAATGGCTAATTTTTCGCTATATCCCGACTCGTCGGGATTGGGTAATTAATTTTCAGGTCGAGTGGAGAAAGTGTGTGGGTTCGTCGATAAGTTTACGGCGATACTTGAATAAACGGACCCAGGATGAAAACACATGAAGATTTATTTAGACGGACAAACAAAATACAGAAATCTAACGCGTCCCGTCCCTAATCGCGGAAGAGAGAGTTTACACATGTTGGGGGATCATACCTCGTCTTCTGATATCTCGGTTGAAATCGAAGGTGAAATCATCTCGGCTCTCTAGTCGTGGAGGTAAGCAGGAGGATCGGTCGGTGCGGCTCGTCGTCGGCGGGCTTCGGTGGCTTCGGGGAAACCCCCGAAAGGGGGATTTGGCCCTCGATTCTCCGGACTGATTTTACGGGTCGGGCGTCTTATGCGGACCTTCAGCGACCCTGTTCTTAGATATCTTCCCCCTTTATATACTCCAAATCTAGTCCGCTGCGATCACCAATCGGGACGGTGAATGAAGAGTCGATCTCCGTGACTCAGAGGTAGGATCCGGAGAGGAGGGAAGCGTGTTTGACGGCGAAAGGCTGCACATTCTTTGAATCTTGATCGCTATCTCCCGAGAAAATTTGAATAATACATTTGAAAATCGGACTGGCCGGTTTAACCCCGTCCTCACAATTTCATACAGAGCTTGTTCTATTCGTAATTTCCATTAAAATTGCTCGTTTCCATACGAAAAGTAACTTTTTGCGGCTTTCCGGTTCTCTTTTTAACTGCACGTTCCTTGCCTAACGTCAAAAAATTTCTGATCACGCAAATAGACCTTCCTGCATTTTTAGTGATAGAATTCATTGACCGGCCAGTTTCACTAAAACACTTATTTTACCCTTTTTAAACGCTAAAAGTATCTTGCTTTTAATCGTTTTATGTCTCCGAAGTAACGACGCCTTGCTAAACAAGCTGACAAGGATTTTTGATTGCCTTAACAACAATAACAAATTTTGTAGTTAGATAAATTTGGTTTCTAGATACAAGTTAAACATTATTCTTAATGATCAATAATGATAACACAAACTCAAAAATTTGATACACATACATATATTTTTTACACTTAATTTTTAAATTTAATTAAGTTTAAGAAATGTATGTATGTGTATCAAATTTTTGAGTTGATTTTATCATTATTCATCATTAAAAAATCATTTTCTTATGAGTAATTGCCCGCCAATTTATTTAGAATCGTATAAGCAATAGGAAATTATATCGTTAGTGTATAAGAAATAAAAGACATCTATCAGACAGCAATAACTCTTAGAACTTTCAGCTTATTAATAAAATGTTGGCTGTTCTGATCTGTTCTGAATGCACTGTAAATAATTCTGTCGTATTACTTAGTAATGCGTCTTAACCTAGAACCGTAAAAAGTACTTCTAACTTTATCATTTATAATTTTAACTATTATAATTTTTCATAAAATCGATAATTCTTTTATAGTTTCTGGACGACGTTGTCATATTTTTCGTAAAATTCTATTGCATTCCCATTGGTGAGAAACAACTTATTAATAGCTTCGAATGCAGATCCTTGTTTCAACAGCAACAATTATCGGCCGTAGCCAATAAAAGTGATTAAAAAAACTAAGCCAAGTCGCTTCTTATCTGATAATTTCTCGAAAGCATTCGAGCCTAGCTAATACTGTACATCAATTCTATTTTAGCATTCGAATAAAGTGATATTCACCCATCTCTAGTTCTAAGTTGAAATGTACTGAACAAAAAATTATGAACATATCGCAATCATTCTCTTATCCTGAGATATTACCATTATCTCAAGTTTGACGACAACTGAAAGATTTTGGTAAAGCTGATATGAATTGTTGACTGCGATATCTTGGCTATTCCAAGGGATGTGCTTTCAGAAATGATTGAAAGAGATAACTAATGTTAAAAATAAAACTATTGCTTAAATTGCAACAATTATTTAAAGCAAAACAGCTTTCGATAATGATTCCACTAATATTTGAAAAAGGTTTATATATCCCATTTTTCAGTTGTGACAAAGTATTAAATTTGTCGATACCTATTGAAAAACGTACGTACGTATAAAGCATATACTCAAAAATTTTTTATTTCAGAAAGTTGTGCACTTCTGTGAGTGTCCGAAGTTACTTAAAATTAATACGTGAGTAATTGAGAAGGTGGAAAAACCCAAATTTTTTTACCACCTCATATTCCTGTCATACGCGGATCTGAGAGATAAACAGAGGATCCAACCTCATCACGGATCAACAATCTTTACGATGGTTTGAATAAGTTCCGGAAATAAATTCAAACATCTAATTATTAATGATAAGAAACTGTCAAAATAGATAAAATTATGAAGAAAGTATCAGTAATTCGGACGAATCGTCTGGTTCTTGACAACTCGTATTTGCCGAACCAGAACATGGCTCTAACTTAGATTATAATAAATCAAAGTCGCCTGCCTTTTCTCTCACGCTCAAGAAATAACAAAAGGGGCTCGAACTCAAGCCTCAAGGCTAACATATTAGGATCATAGACGAAGCTCTTCTCCCTGACGGTCTCAGGATCACCGATTTTCGACTAGATCCACGATCGTCTTCACAACGTCGTATGAATAGAACCCATAAACATCGAGTTTACTTCACTAGGTATCGTACTTAGAATTGCACTTTCATTTGTAAACTCTCTCTCTCGGTAAATTAACCTATAAGGACATAGATACGGGTATATGGCTTTAATGTTTATCCGATACAGTCCTACGGACTGAATAGAAATAATACTGGCACATAGAAATAGTCCCGGACATTATGTTACCTACGAAATGTAGAATAACGTATAGTGTATTAGCTTACTGTATCATATGCTTTTGTGTTAAGTTTATTAAATTGTTATTTTTATTGGTTAACCTGCTCTCGTGTGGACTTATTAGGCGCCAACACCATATTGTGAATAGCCGGAGCTATAGGGGTAATTCTATCAACCACTTACTTAGCACGGGTAGTTAAATCAATCTCAAAGTCAGAGGTTGGCTTATAAAATTATATTTAGATCGTAGATCGCAAAATGCTGATCACGTCAGGATGCTGACACCAGATAAGGATTTATCTTGCGCCCTATCACGAGTTAAATTAACATAACTTAAAATTAGAGAATAATTTTTAGGAGAGCTTAAAATCTATAAGTGGGGAGTATGCGTGAGAAAGTAATAGGAAGTTCTCTTAAAGAATTTGAGTCCAGTCAAATTAATAATTAAATAACTGATTTAATGAATAAAGCAACAAAGATTGCAATAAACTAAATCAAATTAAACAAAAAGGAATAACAAAATCCACCTAGTAATAGACACTATTATAGGGTATTCTACCCTATAGTCAGGGCCGGATTTACAGAAAAACATTTGGGGCCTGTGCCCAGGGCCCAAATGTTTTTCTGTAAATCTAAACTAAACTATACAAAAATAAAAAAAAAACTAAAAAAGAAATTATGTTTAAACAAATTTTTTTTTATTACCGCGACAGCCCTAGTGTGGCTTAATCATGAGGGCCACAGGCAGAAAAAAACCAAACCCGAAAAAAACCTATGAAACATCGGAAAATTTCGGGAAAAAATTTCACATAGGTATTTTTCAATTAAATTAAAATAATTAGTTTTACATAATAAAATATATGTATATTTACAATAACCTTATTTTTAAATGAAATTTACCACTTCCTAGTTGAAATATAGTTGAAAGTACAGTATTTTGTGTAAATTTTCTGAATCATCAAATTTGCCTACTCTTAAAAGGGCCCCCCACTGTATTTGTGCCTAGGGCCCCCTGATTGTTAAATATGGCACTACCTATAGTCCAGAGAGAGAGAGAGAGTTTATAAAATGTGAATAACATAATACCTCTGTGAAATATTCCATTTCCAACGTTTTGTGGAAGGAAGTAGTTGAGACATTATAGGAGATTCAGGCACAATATTAAATTATGTGGCATTCTGTAGACTGCACACTTAATTTGGCGCGTAACCCTCTTTTTATATCCCAACACTCTTCCAATGAAAAATTGCATATTTTGTCATTTGACAATGATCTAAGTCGACTAAACATTTAGTCATCGAGTGAATAACTACTTTTGAAGGAAGTAAGCTGATGGGAAATGGAAATAAACTTCCTTAATTCCTCTCCTTATTTCCTTATAAACTGATAAAAGTGCATAATTTTTGTGGCTAAATATTCGTTCGAATTTTTACAATGTTATATAATTCCTCCTTTTAAATATTATTAAAGATATTAAAATCTCTTCAGAATCTTACACTATCAACACACTTATCATCTTTCAGTCACTTGAATTAACCATCCAGTGGTAAAGTGAGCAGTTTTAACCAGACCATCGCTGATTCAAGGGGATTTAAACCGGTATCTATCGACCCCTTGGTTTATCAATATTTTAAATTAATTATGTTGGAAACATTTTTTTTTCAGTCGTTTATCACGTTAACTCACTTATAAATTAGAATACATTTTTAATATATTGTTCATAAATACGACATGAATACCATTTACATTTTATTTTAATTAAAAAAATAATTTTATTTTTTAAAAAACTTTCTAAAGATATTTACTGAATAACGCACACAGTGGGTATAAATTTTACTTACCGAAGATGTGAAACGAGATAGTAGAAAGGATAGACTCATACTTGCAACTACCAAAATTATCAAAATAATAGAAATTGCAAGACGCGTTACACTGTCCAGTCCAAAGAAAACAACCGCGCAAAAAAAGAAACTTGTCTGATATATTCCGCAACAATAAGCGGCAGGCGTGTACATTTCGAAAACTAAGTTTAGTTCTTGTACATAAGTCCATAAATCCCAATGAGTTTCAATCAAGTTTTCGATTTTATTATTTAGAAAACATTCGTCTTTTTTCAATTCATCGACTGCATGAGATAAATTCTTGAATCTCCTCGAGATTATGACGGCCCATGCACCTAAAACAAGTACACAGAAATCTATTTGTCCAACTCCGTAAATGCATACTAATGTGATATTCAGATTACAGAATGCGAGTTCAAACTCGGAGTTAGTTACTTCCTTTAAAGCAGGATACAGAAATAAGTCAATTACAGTAACAAATGGAAATATAGAAAAAAAGAAAACTGTAAGGTAACCTATAAAATATATTTGAATATCATCAGCCATTTTTTCTTCTCCTTCGTATCCACTGTTGTTTCTAGGAAAATAAAGTCCCTTCCTTTTAAAAAAACTGAATTGAAAAGCTACAAAAATACCAAATGTAGCTAATATAAATTTTACGAGTTTCTGATTGTTCGGGAACATTCGGATCCATCCGACACACACTAAATTGTCTGTTACTTCTTGAGTAGAAAGTATTATGTTAGTCCATATCAATATCTCTATAGCAGTTTGGTACAAAAAATATAACTTTGACAGATATTTTCTGTTTTTGGCAGGCTTCATACAATCGCAATACATCATTTTAATTCCAAATATCTCTAACGTTGAGAGGATTGGGCTTAGTAAACAAACAACGCACAAACTACGTTTCGTGTAACCTGTATACATCTTTTACCACTAGATATGAAGAACGTAATGAAAATATGAAAACTTGTAGACTTGGAATCAGTTTTGAGTCGAAATAAACCAAATGCAGCTTTTCTTAAATCAGAAAATATTTTGAATAGGGTATTACGCAAACGATTGATTATTTGATGCATAGCAATCACGTGTGCAAAACTGCACTCGTGGCCTTCACTAGTAAACGTATAATGTCAATACAGTAAAAGCATTCGATCTTGTTTTTAAAATTTAGAATTTTTCGTCAGAATATTCTCTTTATTCTTCGTTTGATATTTCGCTTAATACTAGGAATTGAGTCAAGTGAATAAATTAAACAAAACTGTTTTAATATTTCAAATTCAGTTTTATGAGAAATTGTATTTTTCAATACAAATTTATATTATTGTTTTATACAAAACTTTAATTAAAATTTCAGTCTTTAAGATTAATTTTAATTGCTTTATAAGGCACGTTTCACGCGGAAATGTCGAGCGACCGCGAGCGGAAAGAATCTTTGTATGCCGTGTCCAGAGTGGACGCGTGTTGTTTACAAAAGGCGGCGAGACGACTTTATCGAATGCTTGCTACGGAAAATATGACAAGGAATAAAACGGTAAATTTTAATCTAAATTAAAACGGAATTTCAGAATGTCCTGGAATCCTGGAAAAAATTTGAATTTCAAAAAACCGTTCTATGCCTTAGACAAGTTTTGGGAATTTTGCTCAAGTTTGAGAAAAATTGTGAAAATAATTTTAAATGTTCAACACGTTGAAATGCTAGCGCCATCCGTATAAGAAAAATCGCTGACAGAATATTTGCTGTGTGAATAAGCTTATCAGTACCTTTAAATTAGCGATTTAGAAAATAGTTTTTCTGTAATTTCAGTTATTGTCAGGTGAGATTTATGAAGTGTCGTTTTATTTGGATTATATTAAAGACTATTTTTTTCAAAATAAATTTTTTCCACTCGAAATCCGTTTCTTTTTATAAGATAACTGTATGGAACTCGCATGTCATTGAAAAGAAACGCTTAGAGTAAATTTGTGTTCAGTTTCAAGTATTACTCCACTTCAGGATTTGCAAGAAGATCGTTTAAATAAATCAAGAGTTGTTACCGAAAACATCATGGACAATTAATCAGTTTGCTAACGACATCTTGCACTTCCGCAATCTAAATTTAATAATAATTTAATTACTTGTTTGTTTCTATTTTTGTATATATAAATCACGATGTACAGTATTCCGATTAATGTTTTTTGTTTTGATATAATTTTTAAGAAAATGACAATCACTGTTTGACAACAATTATATTAAAATATATTTAAAATTTCTGTCGGGTGTTCTTAGTGTGTGGAAAAATTTTATCTTTTAAATTTGGATAAAATGTTCACACATTAAACCACATAGCCAGGACAAGGCGACACCCATTTTGTGGTAGTTTTTTAGCTTCCAGAGACTGACCCTGTTTGTTTGACAAAGTAACAATCAGAGAATAAAACTGGATATTCATTGCTATTTGATTTCTTCAGTTAACTAAAATCATTTCCTAAACAAACCAATGCTTGTCATTCCAATTAATTGTTATTATCGAAATTCTCAGTACAAATTTGTCATTTAAAATTAAATGTAGCAACGAATACAGCATTACGTTCAAAACATAAATAACTCATAATAGCATATTTGTGTATTAAAATATATAATTATATAATAGATACTATATAAATATAATAGATAGATATATTTAATTTATAATCAAATTTTATAACTGAATAAATATCATAACGAAATTTGAACAATTAAAACCCAACAAGAAGTAAACAATTGCAAAACACCCAATAGTAACATCGTCACCTGAAAATAAGGCTCTTACCTAACTATTATCAAAAAGAAAGTTTAATCTTGTGGATAAATATTCTAAATTTTGCTTTACAGACTTTTAATTTTTCCTTAAATGATTATTAAACACTTTATAGTATAAACTTGATATACTGAACTTATGTAAGTGTTTGTGTGTGTGTTAATTATCAATAACACGTGTGAGATAAGCAGGGTGTCGGGGATTAATCCCTTCTGACCACGTACTCTGCACAGGATGGTAAAGCTCGTTTTCGGAGTCGTCAGATGGATAGGAGGGCAAAATGAGTGGGGCGTGCGTGCGAGCGTGTCTGTTAATCAACTTACGAGACAGACGGGTTAAGGAAACCTGAACTAAATTCAGCACTACTGAAAAAGAATGTTTTGCCACGGTGTGGGTTGTAAGATATTTCAAACCTTATCTATATGGACGAAAAAATTTACTATCGTCACCCCACAGCCATCGAAGGGGTCAGATCATCGACCCCTTCGATGGCTACTTGGTTGCCAAGATTCTACGGCAAACACTACACTATCTCGCTGGATCATTTTTTTCCAAGAATTCGACTTTTATATTATACACAAAGCAAAAAACTCACAAAAATGCGGATGCACTTAGTCGTCTTCCAATCCAACAAATAAAAGAAGTTGAACCTATTTTTTAAGTGGCTCAACTGGCCAACTCCCAGCAGCAGGATGACCCTTGGCGACCTGTTATACAAACATTAAAGGACAACGTAACTACAGGAAATTATTATAATTTTAATTTAGAACAACAAGCTTTTATCGCTTCGTGGTGGGAAAATACGTATTGTGACTCATTGTTGTAAGCGGTACAGGTTATTGGAGCAGGTGTAGAAGTTAAAGTTGTTCCCGGGACCAAAACAAAACGACGAAGTCAAACGTTAATTTTAAACTTTAAGTCTTGCAGTATGAGAATGAATCCCTCGATGGATGAATGTTTACATTCAGAAAGGAAAGTTATAAAACCTCCCACGATGTTGTTTCTCTGTTGTTTCGAATTCGTTAGTCTTTAGGAAGGGAAATAATTAAGAAAAATCGCAAAAAATTTCGGATTTCACATTATTGTCGAATGGATGTCATGACATTCAATGAAAGAGTCGAGACTCAAATCTTGAAGTTTTGTAACGAGTATTTTCTTTGACTTCTTTGAGATTTCAATTTTTTCTGATAAGTCTACAATTGATTTCTTTTTACGAACACCAAAACACTTCATTTCTTTGTAATATGTCTGCTCTTATTAAAACTTTCAACAGAGCCTGTCAGGTAATTGAATTCATTAGCTTTACTGAATTAAATCGCTAATCTTAACTTTACATGAAGGTGGTTTCTTTGTAATTAGAAGTTCTGTCAACACAGACAGCGATGAATATAAGGCACTCACCACCTATAAAATAATATTTACAAAATTAATATATATACCTAAAAAGTGTTACATAATTACTACGATTCTTTCAACAAAATAGATTTGTAAATTATACAGGCAGTCATAAATAATATTTCAATATATATTGAACGAACTTACTCGAATGAAGAAGTTTTTTTTCACATAAAAGAATCCGCCAATGTTCACTCCAAATGGTGTTTTACCATATCTTTTCATAAAGTTTAACATCTTTAGAAAGAAAATATTTAATAATATTAAATTTATAGATCGAAAGAAAATATTTTAACGTATTTGTATTACCTTCATCTTCGTCTCTAACGGTAAATCAGCAGAACACAGTTTATCGATTTCGATGAAGTTTCCGTACATCTTGAGAAATTGAAATAATTATCATTTAAAAAAAATTGTAAAATCGGTATATAAACTTACATAAATTAAATTGAAATTGATTCATCAATTTCAATATTATGTTATATCACACTTCTATTAGGAATGTGTTGAATACAAAATGAACGTAACGAGCAATACTTTTTTTTTAAATATGATTTTCATTTAACGCAAATTATGAATAGAAACTTAATTTCAATTCTATGCGATTTGTTTTTATTTTTGCACAATCGACCCAGTTTTAAAAAACTTATTTCGTATTCGAGCTTCACATTATTCACGTTTAGATTTTGTTTTCAATTACAATTAGAAAAGAAATTTCTGCGAATGACCCTAATTATACTTATTAGTTTCGTTTTTTAACAGGTGAGTCTCTATTTCCGGAATGTATTTACAGGAAAATTAGGATATATAAATTAATATCAGGTGACGAAATAAATAATGTGGTTTTTTAAAAAATAAATAAAGATGCTTCTATCTTTTTGTTTAAAATAGTTATATTCATCCAGATATTTTCCTTTGCATTTAATTATACTTTTGGGCAGTTTTAAAATTCCATTTTTAGCATTAAAAATTGAGTTTTTTTTTATATCTGCGTGATTTTTAAATTGTTTTCTACGCAACGATTACCAAAGATTTAAAACATGTGGTAATTCGACGGTGATAAGTTAACAGAATAAAATAAATTACGGAACAGTTGTCATTACAATTGCATTTTTTTCTTTTTTGTAATTTATGCAATGGGTGGCTTATCGTTTACTTGTAAAATCAACAACAATGACGATTTGCCAAAGATGATTTTTTATCCTTAATCTTCTCAATCTTATAAATTAATTATGTTGGAAACATTTTTTCTTTTTAGTCGTTTATCACGTTTACCCACTTATACATTATAATAACTTTTTAATACATTCTTCATAAATAGGACATGAAAACCATTAAAATTTTATTTTAATTCATTAATTAAAAAATTAATTTTAATCTTTTAAAAACTTCCTAAAGATATTTTCTGAATAACGCACACAATAGGTATAAATTTTACTTACCAAAGATGTGTAACGAGATAGTTGAAATGAGAGACCCAAAGTTCCAACAATTAGAAATATCAAAATAATAGAAATTGCAAGACGCATTACACCATTCAGGCCAAAGAAAACAACTGCACAGAAAAAGAAACTTGTCTGATATATTGCGCAACAATAAACTGCAGGAGTGTATATTTCGAAAACTAAGTTCAGTTCTTGTATATAAGTCCATAAATCCCAATGAGTTTCAATCAAGTGTTTGATTTTATTATTTAGAAAACATTCGTCTTTTTTTAATTCATCGACTGCATGAGATAAATCCTTAAATCTCTTCGAGATAATGACGACCCATGCACCTATAACAAGTATACAACTATCTAATTGTCCAATTCCGTAAATGCATACTAATGTGATATTCAGATTACAAAATGCGAGTTCAAACTCGGAGTTGGTTATTTCCTTTAAAGTAGGATACAGAAATAAGTCAATTACAGTAACAAATGGAATTATTGTAAAAAAGAAAAGTGTAAGTATAGCTATAAAAAGAATTTGAATATCATCAGCCATTTTTTCCTCTCCTTCGTATCCACTGTTGTTTCTAGGAAAATAAAGTCCCTTCCTTTTAAAGAAACTGAATTGAAAAGCTGCAAAAATACAAAATATAAGTAATATAAATTTTATGAGTATCTGATTGTTTGGGAACATTTGGATCCATCCGACACACATCAAACTGTCTGTTACTTCTTGAGTAGAAAGTATTATGTTAGTCCACATAAATATCTCTATAGCAGTTTGATATAAAAAATATAACTTTGACAGATATTTCCGTTTTTTGACAGGTTTTTTACAATCGCAATGCATCACTTTAATTTCAAATACCTCTGACGTTGAGAGGATTGGACCTAGAAAACAAACAATGCACAAACTACGTTTCGTGTAACCTGTATACATGTTTTACACCTAGATGTGAATAACAATAAAATTATGAAAATTGTAGACTTTGAGTAAGTTTTGGGTCAAAATAAACAAAATGCAGCTTTTCTTAAATTGGAAAATATTTTGAATAGGGTATTACGCAAACGATTGATTATTGAATGTATAGCAATCACGTGAGCAAAAGTGCATTAGTGGCTTTTATCATTAAACGTATAATGTCAACACAGTAAACGCATTTGCTTCCATTTTTATAATATAGAATTTGTCATCAAAATATTTTCATTATTCTTCGTTCAATATTTCGCTTTATTCTAGAAAATTGAGTCAAGTGAATAAATTAAACAAAACTGTTTTAATATTTGAAATTCAGCTTTATCTGAAATTGTATTTTTTATACGAATTTATTTTATTGTATAACAAAACTTTAATTATAATTTTAGTCCTTAAGATTCATTTTAATTGCTTCATAACGCTATTTACTATGAAATGATTTAGCCATATTTAGTTACATTTCCGGTAGTTATACATGTGAGGAACCGGGGATACAGAGGAATTTTTTCTCTACCTGTTATTCGGCAATGGTCTGTAAGCTTACTCACTGGGTCAACGGATGGCTTTTAAATTATTGTGTTGTTCGGATAGTAATATCCTTCCGAAGTCGGGATTGTCGACACCAGTTAGAACTATTAGTTTTATGTTGCATTATAACTCGCGATAGAAGATTTTAAGACGTTAAGAACGTTTCTAAAGAAGGGCTTTGCATTGAATGGTGAAGTTGTAGATTCCTTGATAGGAGGTTCGAACTCATACTAATAAAAATTAACTTCCATTTAAACGAATATAAATATATTTAATATATTAACTAAGGATGCACCGAGAAGCAAAATAGCCGATTACCGATTAATCGGTCACTCATTATCGGCCGATACCAAATAATCGGCCGATTAGTGTTAATAATTTATTGTATTAATAGGTAATTATATTACGATTATTATTACATGAAATTATATATTATTAATAAAAGTTTATGAATTCATACAATAAAAATAATTTTATAACAATTTGTTATAAAAATAATTTTCAATATGAAGCTATTTTTTTCTTTTTCAGATTTATGTATTAAATTAAAATGATTAATTATTATTTTGGAAAACTTTTTAATTTGAATTAATAGCCAAATTCAAACCTTTCATGTTTTCCAGTATTGCTTGGAAATTTTTTAGGAAAAGATAAAAACGAGAAGATTTCCAAGTTCAATTTGTGCCAGGCTTCTATATCGAGAGATGGAAAAAATGCTAAAACATGATAAATCTTCTAAAAAATGTCATCATGAAAACTTTTTCAAATAAATATAAAAGATGAAAAGAGAATGTTCCGAAACGAAAGAAGCTGGATGTTTATCAGTGACAACAGAAACTCATATACAAAGACAAGCTACTTTAACTCAATTAATAGAGAAGAAAAAATTGTGGGATATAAATGATCAACAATTTAAAGAAGTTCATTTCTTGATTGGAAAAATGATAGGTGTAGATATACAGTGATACTCGGAACAGCAAAAAGTCCTTGTCACGTATGATATAGATAATAAAATTTCCACGTTGAGCATATATTACCGGTATCTGGTTGAAAAAATTGTTCTACTTTTAAAACCATTCGAAGAAATTACTGTGGAAGCCAGAAACCGAGAACCATCTCATCTTCAATAATTCACACAATAGAGACTCTGAAATTATTTTTATTATCAAAAGCAAAGGGCATTAGTTCTTTTAGTGGCATTAATACCCCAATAAGACTAGAAAATTCAATTTAAAAAAATTTTCAACATATATAGAAAATAAGTCTTTACGCTTGTCATCCTTATCAGGTTCAAGATTCAAAATAAAATTTCAAAAAAAAAAAAAAAAAAAAAAAAGATATAGTAGAGGAAATAAAAAAGATGGACAATCGATAGCGTAGATAATTTTAATAATTCAAAATATCAAGAATTAAATCCTGAAGCTTCCATTTCTGGAGAAGATCAAGATGGAGGAGAATCTCCAAGTTTTTATAATTTATTTAATGAATTAACTTCTGGTAAACGAAAAAATGAATAAGAGCATGTTTTTAAAAAGGAAGAAAAGACGAAACAAACGAACAAACGTTTCGATCAAGAATCATACAAAGACATAGTGATTCATTTTTGTGGCGAAGTTCAAAAGAACTTTTTCCTAATTTTAGCAAAATAGCTATGAAATATCTAAGTGCCCCAGCATTTTTCATTGAAAGTGAAAGAATTTTCAGCACCGGAGGTAACATTTACGAGCCGGCAAGAAATAGGCTATGCCTTAAAAATGATGAAATTCTCAGGTTTTTTTTATCACAATTTAAAGGTTTTGAAGTTTGAATATTAAGTTTTTATTAGTTATTTTTTTATTTTTTATTGAATATTAAATTTATATATTTAAAGTTCAAGATGTAAATAAAAGAGATAGCTTTGAATAGGTTATATTATACCTTATAATATGTATTGATAAAAGAAATAAAATGTTTTAATATTCAGTTTGTCATGTGATATATAATAAATGTATAACAGAAATTTATTATCTTTTATTACTAGCCTTATACGTGACATTCTAACTAAAATATTAAAATGCAAAATTGGCCGATTACTCGAACCGATTAATCGGAGAAATGGCCGAGATGGCCGATTACCGATTACTTACCAATTAATCGGTGCATCCTTAATATTAATCAAATCAAGACTATAAAATAGATATAATAAACTTAACATAGAGATTATTAATCTATATTAACATATAGTCAAATAATTTATACCGAGAGACAGAGCGTTTACAATAATATAAATATAATATACCTTTATAAATAATTAATTCTTGACTTGTAAAAATTATACGTTGATTAATATGTTAGTGGAAGTCAGGGAACAAGAGGAGACCAAAATAACTATTGACGAAACAGAATCACAACCAAAAGAAAAAGCTGATAATGATGGATTTTTTAAACAAATAATTTTATCTGTACCTTAATTATATCAAAGGTATATACCATATTTAATTGCTGAGTTGGATCGAAGTCATTACAAATAGAATTCTTAACGAGAATTAACAATCGACAGGAAAACCTATTATCGGAAGTCAAATAGTTGACTTCATTTCCATGTAATGAGAAATAGAAAACCTGCAAGAGTTCCTGTTGGTTTTAACGAATTTTGGGACAATTT
>NW_027122176.1:0-30880 GCF_030686945.1 Centruroides vittatus | reverse complement strand
CACAATTCTTTCGAAAAGTTTACAGAGGCAACTCGTAAGGGAGATTGGTCTGTAATTAGAGGGATTCTTGTAATCTTTGCCTGGTTTGGGAATGGGAATAATAATTGATAGCCTCCAAGAGTCAGGGAAAGTATGTTCTGTCCATATTCTGTTAAACAGATTTAGAAGATTACTAAGGGAGCTTTCTGACAGATTTTTAATCATGCTGTAATGGATTTTATCCAGGCCTACAGCAGTACTCCCCGAGTGAGAGATCGCTGTATGTAATTCAACTCCGGAGAATGGCATATTATATTCTTCGTTAGATAAGGAAAAGAAATTTAAACTTTGTTTTTCTCTTTGAGCTTTATAAGCTTGAAAATTCCTTGTGTACATTGTATTGCTACATGACTAAGAAAACGTTTCACCCAGCAAATCAGCAATACCCTGTATATCACTGATTATTGTGCCATTATTTTCCAGCATCGACAGTGTGTGAGAAGCATATTTCCCGTTAATTTTATTGATTTTATCCCAGACTGCTTTTGAGCTAGTGGAAAATGTTATGCTAGAAACATACTTCCTCCAAGAATCCCTTTGGCTTTGCCTTCTTATTTTCCTGGCATTAGCCTTTGCTTTTTTAAAAGCAACCAAATTGTTAGCAGTGGAGTATCTTCTGATAATCCCCCATGCTTTCTTTTGCTTTTTAAATGCTGCCTCGCAATTCTGATCCCACCATGGTTTCGGATGTTTTGGATATCTGGTTGACGTTTTCCCCATTGTTTTTTCGGCTGCCTGAATAATACTGGAAGTGACAACTTCTACTGCATCATTGATATCAGCAGTATTGACCATTTCCTCAGTGATTTTAGCCAAAGAGGAAAATGCAGGCCAATCTGCCGTTTCAAGTTTCCAGCGTGATGGATGGGCTGTTTCACAGCTTTCTCTGCCTCGATATTTTAGAAATATTGGGAAGTGGTCACAAGAGAGTGGATTAGATCCAACCCTTCATGTAAATGCTGAAAACAAGTTTAAACTAGCTAATGATAAATCAATGGCAGTGAATGTTCTTGTTGGGGCATGGAAGTATGTCACTTCTCCAGTATTAAATATATACAATTGGTGATTGCCTATAAATCTCTCAATGGCCCTGCCACGACGATTGATGTCGTGACTGCCCCACATTGGATTGTGGCCATTGAAATAACCGAGCAAAAAAAATGGAGTTGGCAGCTGTTCAACCAACGCATCCAATTCATCGTCGTTGACTCTGACATCTGGTGGCAAGTATATGGAACAAACTGTGACAGTATCGCCAATTGAAATTCTGACTGCCACAGCTTGCAGCTCTGTTGTTATTTGTACCGGTAAGGACGGGATGCGGTTTGAAACCAGTACAGCCACACCTCCACTGGCGCGATTGTGGCTGTTATCATCCTCACGGTAGATATCGAATCCTTTTAAAGAAATTCTTTCTCCAGATTTCAAATGTGTTTCCTGAAGTGCCACGCAGAGAGATGGGGTAGCTGATGTCAGGTGTTTAATGTCAGAGAAGTTGTTGCGGAAACCTTGACAGTTCCATTGGATTATTTTATAATCCATTATGTGTTTGAGGTAGGATTCTTTATAAAGGTATCCCTCGTTAGTTTTACAGCCAATTTGCCTTTGGAGGCGAGTTTAGTGGTGTAACCACCTTATTAGTCTCCTCATCTGAGAAGTCAGATAACTTACTCATAGACTGAGTCTGATCTTTTAGATTTAGAGAGGGCTGATTTTAATTTTTGTTTGTTCAGTGGGTTCTTATTAGCTTTTTTAGAACCCACATTTCTGGTTACTATCCCTGCTTTAGGTAGGGGTGTTTTTTTCTTTATATTCTCCTTTACTTCTGTATCTGTAGATTGAGTTAACAAGCATCTAGCATGGCGAGTGAGAGATTCATTTGGTGAAATGGAAATTTCTGTCTGAACCCCACATGTATTTGTGGATTTCAAAACAGAAGCAAATGTTTTCTGTTTCACTGGTGCACTTACAGTGACCATGCGCCGAGCCTCTGGGTAAGGTATGTTGTTCACTGTTTTTAGGCGTTGAATTTCTTTTTCTCTTTGCCATGCAGGGTATTTCCGAGAATAGGCAGGATGGGCATCCTGGCAGTTCACACAGTGTGGAGTACTTTTACATTCAGTACTGTTGTGGCCTTCAGTTCCACACTGTGCACATAAGCTTTTGCCTCGGCAGGAGGTCTGGGAATGTCCAAATTGCTGGCATTTGAAACAACGCAGTGGATTTCGAACGTATGGTCGAACTGGGCATCGAAGATATCCCGCAGTCACGAATGATGGCAATGTCGGCTTTCCGAAAGTGAGAATAAGATGTTTAGTCGGTATCAACTTGCCATCACGACAAGCAAATGACACCTTGATCTGCAAGACCAATCTGGATATCTGATTTATCTTCAGACATCAGATCGATCTCGGATATCACACCACGTGATAAGTTCAAACTTGTGTGTGGTGTGATGGTGACTGTTATGTCTCCTAGAGATGTCATTTTCAACAGCTTTGCTGACTGTTGAGAGGAGGCTTCTATCAGTAGGTCCCCTTACCTCAATTTTTGTATTTTCTTTAACTGTCCAATAGTTGATTGAAACAACTTTTGAATTAGGAAAGGGGAACACTTAGACATGGGTTTTTCAGTTGTACTATGTATTATGAGGTAAGTTGGTTGGTTGGAGGAACTGATCTCCTTTGGTCGTGATGTATCAGTGCTTGTAGTTTTTAGTTTTATTGAATCCATGTTTAATAATAACTATTCAGCTCCTAGTGACCCGACCCACCATGGGGTCCAACAAGGGGATGCTGTCATATGGGAGACTCCCATAGACCATCATACCAGGGTTTCCCAGAAGCTATACCCTCACAATGCAGTCAAGAAAGGCACACTTGACAACGTGTCTTGACAACTTGACAACTTGTCAAGACAACAAGACAAAGACACGTTGTCTGACGTGTCCGCCCAGTCTGTATCGATTGGTTGACTTCAAGCCGAGGTCAAGAATGACTCAACAACTAGCCGATTGACTCAAACGGAGCCTGATTTGAGCCTCCCGTTTATCCGAAGCAGGGGCCAAAGCAGTGTGTTGGGGACGATATGTTGCCCCTCAACTACCGGGATCCCCCTTTCCAGCATACGGGACACCACGCGGGTGGGCGTTCAGATCCCAGGGATAGTAAAGAAGAGATACTAAACCATCTCAGGGAGGTCCCTCACCACGGACAGGAACCCACATCGAGGGGAATATCTAAAGCATTTGTTAAAATATTTAAGGAAAGAAAACCGGAAAAGCTACAAACAGATAAAGTAACTGAGTTTATCAATAAAGTGACGCAACAGTTGTTCAAAAATAATAATATTCATTGGTTTACTACAGAAAATATAGAAATAAAATGCTCAGTAGTTGAAAGATTTAATAGAACTCTAAAGACAAAAATGTGGAAATATTTTACTGCTAACAACACTAAAAAATGGATAGATGTTTTAGATAAATTAATTAAAAATTATAATAACTCTTATCATAGATCAATACAAATGACTCCTGTAGAAGCGAGTATAGAAGATAACGAATCGAAAGTTTATGAAAATTTGTTTAAAAGAAAAATTATATCACAATCTTCTAAATATAAAGTAGGTCATCGATTAGAATATCTATATATAAAAAACCATTTAAGAAAGGTTATTTACCCTCATTCACAGAGGAAGTATTTATAATATCTGAAGTGTTGAAGACGGATCCAATTACTTATCGAATTAAAGATTTAAATAATGAAGAAATTAAAAAAACTTTTTATGAAAATGAATTAGTCAAATATGATAAAAAAGATAAAGTTTATAAGATAGAAAAAATAACTAAATATTTATTTCATTTTTATTTATTAAGTGGTTAGGATATCCCGATTCATTTAATAGTTGGGTTGATAAGTCTGATATTTTTTTTATATTAACGTCATTATTTTTTTATAACATCTCCGATGACGTCATTATTTTTATGATGACGTAACATCACCACTACAATTGTATCACTTGTGACATGCTCAGTTGTAATTTGAAAATCTAATAAAAAGATTATCTTTTTTTTCAATCCAACTATTAAATGAATTGGGATAACCTAACCCACTCCGGTGAGAGACACCGACAGTCTGCGATAATGAATAGTATAGACACATCCAATATACTATACGAAGTGAACGGTATTTATACTAACCACTTTTTTTGACATCAATATTGATGGTGTGGCTTATTTCAGTATCATATCTCTAAAATATTCAAATTACAAGAATAATCAAATTTGGTGTTTTGTTTAATTAGTTAGTTAGTTAGTTAGTTCTAGTTTTTTGGCACAAGAGCCAAACAGGCTATGCTGCGCCATGACAAATGGTAAAATTAAACAAAGCTAAATATATATATCACAAGGCGTCAATACAACACAAAAACACAAACAAACAGAACAACACAAATATAAATATATAATAAATAAATAAATAAATAAATAAATTAGTTAACTTAAATCTCTCTATGAATATTTATAACTTTCAAAAAGTTCAGTATCTTATCAAGATTTGGCCTCTGGCCCAAAATCTCTCTAAAAGTTGCATTTCCAAAATGCTGTCTGCGACTCTGGTCAAAAGCAACACAGTTGCAAAGTATATGTTTAACACTTAAAGTACAAATGCAATACTGGCATACTGGCTGGTCATCACCCTTCAAAAGGTATTGATGAGTAAGCCGAGTATGTCCAATTCTCAGGCGAGTAAGAATGACTTCAGATCTCCTATCATACTGTTTCTTGTGTGTCCAATTTTCTATTATAGGTTTGATCTCGTAAAGTTTATTGTGGACTTGTTCGTTCCACACATTTTGCCATCTCTCTGCTAGTCGTTTTTTAACAACCAGCTTCAAGTCACCTCCTTCAATGAACATTGTATGCTGAGAAGGACTTGCTGACTTTGCAGCTGCATCAGCTGCTTCATTCCCTTTTATACCTACATGGCCTGGGACCCAACGAAATTTTACAAAAATATTACTTGCAATAAGATGGCAAAACAGTTTGTGAATTTTAATCACTATAGAGTGAGAACTAGGTTCATGTGAGATCAAAGCCTGAAGTGCACTAACTGAGTCAGTGTAAATAACACAGCGACGATGACCTTTACTAATTATATATTTTAAGGCTAGATAAATAGCCTGACACTCTGCAGTAAAAATGGAAGAATTTGATGCAATTTGTTCTGCCACGATCTCATCCTGGCAGACAAAGGCTGAGCCAACGTAATCAACCGATTTCGATCCATCAGTATAAATAGGAATTAAATTCCTGTCGTAGTGTTGAATTTCTGCAAAGTGCTGCCTATAGATGTAGTCCGGGGTGGAATCCTTAGGAAACTGCTTTAAGCTAAAGTCAACATTAATCACAGGAGTTGACCAAGGTGATATATTATCGACCTCGACCTGTGAAATGTTGCTTGTGTCCAGGTCAATCGTGCTGCTTACATTCTCCATTCTAATGTCAAATGTAGGGACACAACTTGGGCGAGCTGTAAATAATCTTTTCAGCTGAGTATCTGATACTCTACAATAAACTGAAGGTTTAGCCAGAAATTTCTGTTTAATGTAATAAAACAAAGACAACTGCTCTCTCCTGAGAGATAGTGGAGGCTCATAAGCATCCACGTACAAACTTTGAACAGGAGAAGTTCGAAATGCACCAGTGCACAAACGCAATGCTTGATGGTGGATTGGATCCAGCATCCGAAGAGTAGATTCTCGCGCAGAGCCATAAACAACACATCCATAATCCAGCTTAGAGCGAACGAGGGCTCTATATATCCTGAGCATCGAACATTTGTCTGCTCCCCAGGATGAGCAGCATAATACCTTTAAAAGGTTCAGAGATTTTAAACATCTACTCTTCAAATTGCGCAAGTGTGGCAAGAACGTCAATTTATGGTCGAACACAACACCCAAAAATTTTGCTTCATTGACCATTGGGATTTTAACCCCATTTAGGTGAATTTCAGGTTCCAGGTGCAAACCACGCCTTCGGCAAAAGTGGATGCACGAGGTCTTCTCTGCATTAAAAGTAAAACCATTGATCTTGGACCAACAGTCTATGCGATTTAGGGAGGTTTGCAGTTGTCTTTCAATAAAACTCATGTTAGTAGACTGACAGGAGATCTGAAAGTCATCCACATACAAAGAGTGTTTCACACTGGAAGGAAGACACTTAGCTATGCTATTAATTTTGATTAGGAACAGAGTCACACTCAGAATAGAACCTTGAGGAACACCCTCTTCTTGTGTGAAAGGCCTAGACAAAGTGTTGCCCATCCTGACTTGAAATCTTCGATTTTGCAAGAAGTTTTTTATAAAAATTGGCAGATTACCCCGCAGTCCAAATTCTTGCAGATCACGGAGTATTCCATATCGCCAGCAGCGGTCATAAGCCTTCTCTATATCGAAAAACACAGACACTAAGTGCTGTCGTCTTACAAACGCTTCGCGTATAGATGTTTCAAGGTTTACTAGATTGTCTGTGGTACTTCTGTTCCTACGAAATCCACTCTGATGTGGTGAAAAGTAGTTCTTTTCCTCTAGGAGGAACATCAGGCGTCGGTTTACCATTCTCTCGAAAAGTTTGCAGAGACAACTAGTCAGAGAAATTGGTCTATAATTAGAGGGATTCTTGCAGTCTTTACCTGGCTTGGGGATGGGAATTATGATAGATAGCCTCCAAGAGTCTGGAAAAGTATGTTCTGTCCATATTCTGTTGAACAGATTCAGAAGGTTACTAAGGGAATTGTCTGACAGATTTTTAATCATGCTGTAATGGATTTTATCCGGACCTACAGCAGTATTCCCCGAGCGAGAGATTGCTGTACATAGTTCTATTCTGCTAAATGGCACATTATATTCCTCATTAGATGGAGAGTGGAAGTTTAGATATTGTTTTTCACTTTGGACTTTATAAGCCTGGAAATTTGTTGTATACATAATATTGCTGGATGAAGACGAAAATGTTTCACCCTTTTGTTTAATTAGAATATGAACTAATAAATTACTAAGTAAAATGATAATTAAGAAAAATGATTTGTTTATTTAATAAAAACACTTAAGTTTTTTTTATTTTAAAACACATCATTAGTAAATGACCTTGTATTAAACACGTCATCAGCAACTTCCTCTATGTCCTTATCAACTTAACTTTTTTTTTATGAAGCAAGATATTAAACAAAATTTTTTTCTTATTAGATGAAGCAGTGTAAATGTTGTAAAATAAATAAACCGTTCGAAGAATATAGTAAAGATAATAATTCTAAAGATGGATATTTCATATGGTGTAAACATTGTACTAGTGAATACTATAAAAATTATACTAAAACTAAAGACATAAAACAAGAATTAATAGAATGTGAATGTGGTAAAAAATTTCTAAATCATACTTAGAAAAGCATATGAAAAATGATATTCATAGAAGGCGATTAAATAAAATTAAAAAGTGTAGTGATTGTGAGGAGGAAAAATCTTTCGATGAATTTCATAAAAATAAAAGGAATACTGATGGATATGCTTATATTTGTAAGGCGTGTTTATTATTGAAAAAATATTGAACGTTTTTTTCCTCCTAATAAATGGAGCGATCTCAAACTATTCGACAGCTGCATCAATTTTGTAGAGATAATAATCTTAGAGGTTATTAAGGAAAGCAGACTAAATTGATTTTATAGAGAGATATATTTTTTTCTCTTTGTTGTTTTGGTTTTATTATTTCATCTTCATGAAGATGTAATAATAAAATCAAGACAACCAAAAGAAAAAAATATATTTAGTAACTTTCATGAGGATATAATAACAAAACCAAGAAAAGGAAGAGAAAAGCAAATAAAATGTGACATCTGTAATCATTACTGTAAACCAACCTATAAGAATCTCCATCTTGAAAAGAGAGAACATAAGAATGCTTTATACAATGGTGAAGCAATCCAAGAGATTGAGACAGCATTTGAATTTAATTTTTTTAATTGTAGAGAGAATGGAATGTTCAAATAAATATTGTAATAAAAGATTTACAACAAAGCAAAATTTGGAAGCCCATCGAAGAACCCATAGAGAAGAAAAACCATTTAGTTGTCCTGTATGCGACAAGTGTTTTACCAGGAAACAAAATTTAGAAGTTCACGAAAGAAGCCATACAGGGGAAAAACCATTTATTTGCGACTATAAAATCTAAATTTTACTATATTGTATTATATTTATTATATTCGTTTATTATATTATATTAATGTAAGTTTATTATATGTTTATTATATTATATTATACATTGACAATCTTTCAAACAGTCTGATTCAACCAGATTATTATCCACAGCAGAGGTCAAAGCAGTGTGCTGAAACAATATGTTCTTCACCTATCAGAATTCTCTTTTCAGGAACACTGCCATCTATGTGTGCGCTGTGCAAAGAGATCAGATTCCACAGCAAGAACCAATTTGACCACTAAAGACAGAACAACAATAATTACAATATTAACATACTAACCTAATGTGAACACATTATTATTATTGTTAATTACATACTACATAATAAAAATAATAAAGAACATTGTGTAGAAAAATATTCTTTATCTAATGTGAATTTTGCATCTAACATTTATTTCATAAATCAAAACTAAACAGTAAAAAAGTAAAAACTGACATATATTAAAATGATTCAATTATTTTTTTTATGATAAAATAGTACTTCAACAAATTTCATTGTATGTATTATAATCCATATTTATATACATATAATATATAAACACACATTTTTTACATGCAAGGGATAAAATAAGAATTGTAGGAATTAAAATTCAGCAATCAATCTAACTAAATAAAGATGCGTATCCCTGTTTTTATTTTTATGTCTCTAGAAGACATCATCAAAGACATTTTCTTAGATCTAGAGACAACTGGTTTGCAAAATACACTTAATCAAAGAATAAGATCTTTCAACAAAGAATACTACTTGAAGTAAGATTAGTTTGTTTTGTCTTTTGAATTAAACTATATATGATTGCTTGTCTTAAATTTATTATTTTGTTATATTTTCTTCAGGAAGTCTTCCGAAAAATTCAACGAATTATTAAATAAACTTGGACTGAAGATAAGTAGACTGAATACGAGATGGAGAGACGCTATACCTGCGAGTGATATATTTACTGCAATGTCACAGCTAGTCTAAGAAATAAAATGGCAGTTAACGTTGAATATAAAAATATTTACTTACAAGTTAGTAAATTAATATTATCTTTGTGGTTGAGACACTATATAATATTGCAATTAAAATTTATGTTAGTTATATATAAATTTTAATGTTAGAAATATATATATTTCTATTTTAAACAACTTTGAAATAAAAGAAACATTTTATATATTTTTTATTTATACTCGACTAATATAAAAATATATTTCACATATTTGTGTTTACTGTAAATGCTTATTTTAACTATCACTTTTATATACTGTTTGTTTACATGATAGAATACTTAATAATATTTTAAAACTTATTTTATTATAGATATTTGGCATCAGGAGAAACTTTTTGAAGCCTTTCCTATTTCTTTTGAATGGGAAGATCACCTATTTGGAAAATTGTAAAAGTAACTTGTATATTGTATTTGGGAAGAATTGGCTGAAGATTTTGTGCATTTTTCCACACTGCCAGAAGAATGGCTAAATATTGCTTATGGTTATGAACAAAAATGGCAATTTTCCCATTGCTTAGGTGCAATTGATGAAAAACACGTTATTATAGAATGTCCATTTAGCACAGGAAGCTTAAACTTTAGTTTCAGTAAGGTTTTGTTAGCAACCTGTGACACACACTATTGTTTTATCTTTGTGGACGTTGGAAGCTATGGTAGTGAGTGATGGGAGAATTTTTTCTAGGTTGAGACTGTTTTGGCATAAATCTTGGCCTAGATGTCATTTACCAGAGTCTAGGAGACTATCAAATGATGTTGAACTTCCTTACATTTTTGTGTGTGGTGAAGCCTTTCCATTGACTACATACCTGATGCGACCTTACCCACAAAAAAGTAAGAATTTAATGTGGAAAAAAAAATTTTTAATTACTGTCTTTCTAGAGCCCGGCAAGTGATTGAAAATTAGTTTGGAATTTTTATTGGGACCTTGAATAAGTTCTCGCTGTTTTACAGCAGGGGGCGTTATTAGAACTGTGTGCGTGTATTTTAGATGGTGACACATCTGTAAGGAAGTACAATAAGCGACCTTGAAAATCAGTATATGTCATTTCGCCGAAGTGTTAACAACTTTTTTTCTCGTGGTGTTAAAAATGTCACATTTTGTGCCAAAAAAAGAGTATTTGCGGGGAATTTTATTGCACTATTTTATTTCAAAAAAATCTGCAGCCGAAGCATACAGAATTATTGTTGAGACTTACTGTGACCATGCTCTGTCGGAAACAACATGCAGAGATTGGTTTAGACGCTTCAAAAATAATGATTTTGACATTGAAGATAAAAAACATTCTGGTGCACGAAAAAGTTTGAAGACGAGGAATTGGAGGCATTACTTCATGAAGACTCATGTCAGACGCTAGCTGAACTTGCAGAATCATTAGGAGTTGATCATACAACAGTTTCAAAACGTTTGAAAGGATTAGGAATGATTCAAAAGCAAGGACATTGGGTGCCGTACGAGTTGAAGCCGAGAGACGTCAAACGGTGTCTTTTCATGTGTGAACAGCTGCTTCAACGGCAGAAAAGGAAAGGTTTTCTGCATCGTATCGTGACTGGGGATGAAAAGTGGATTCACTACGATAATCCTAAGCGTAGAAAATCGTGGGGTAAGCCTGGCCACTGCATCAACATCATCGGCAAAGCCGAATATCCATGGCTCAAAGCTTCTGCTCTGCATTTGGTGGGATCAGCTAGGTGTAGTTTATTATGAGCTGCTCAAACCGAATGAAACTATCACAGGAGATCGCTATCGACTACAATTGATGCGTTTGAGCCAAGCATTAAAAGAAAAACGGCCACTGTATGAGCAGAACATGACAAAGTGATTTTGCAACATGACAATGCTCGGCCACATGTTGCACAACCGGTGAAAACCTACTTGGAAACACTTAAATGGGAAGTCCTACCCCACCCGCCGTATTCACCAGACATTGCCCCTTCCGATTATCACTTGTTCTAATCAATGGCACATGGCCTGGCTGAGCAGCACTTCCATTCTTATGAAGATGCCAAAAATTGGGTTGATTCTTGGATAGCCTCAAAAGACGTATCATTTTATTGACGTGGAATTCAAATGCTGCCAGAACGATGGGAAAAAGTAGTGGCTAGTGATGGACAATACTTTCAGTGACACGTTTTTTATGACTTTTTTAAATAAAGCATTAATTTTTACGAAAAAACAGCGAGAACTTATTCAAGGTCCCAATAATAGTAGATAGAGAATTTATAGAAGACCATTTAAATTAAGTGAGGAGAACATTGACAACATACTTGCACAATTATTTGCTGACAGGACCATCCAGAAATGTATATTGTCCCATTGGATTAACTGACACAGAAGATTGGCAAGATTGACTTCTATTGGGCCAATGGAGAAGTGAAAATGAAGGAAGTAATGGGTTTGGTGCAAACCATTACTCTCAAAAATCAACCATTAGAAAATATTTAACAGAATATTTTGTAAATGATGGAGCACATCCCTGGCAGAATACTGTTATAAAAATGTATATTAATTTGAAATAAAATTTTTAATGACAATTCACTTTTGCACATTAAAAATATACAATATTCAAAAACTTGTATTTTCATATAAGATATTTGCTATATAGAAATTTTACAATCATATATTTAAATTTTATAACTGCAAATGAAATGTTATCTGTAATATTTTTTTTATAAATAAAATTTGAGCAATAATGTTCATATAACTTGATGCGATCATAGCTGTTAATTAACCACTTGCCGTCTGGACCCGAGATAACTCGGGCAAGTTACATAGTGTTACAAACAAACGGTACTTTGGGCCCCAAAAATTTTTATTTTTCGGATGGTTTTTGTCTTAAAATTTTTTGAAAATTTTTTACCTACGCGAAAAAATTTTATTGCGATTTTAATTAACCTTTAACAACGCACAATTAACGCTTAATTGTTTTTTTATGGGATTTTTTTATGGAATTTCATTCATTGTTCTAAAGTTCTAGTGTGCAAATTTTATTTCGGTAAAGTTATTTAAAGCTACTTTCTGATGTCAAAAACGACATCCAATAGGTTTTTAATTTTTTTTATTATATATATGTTTAATTAAGTCGGGGGTCAAAAATCGCAATAAAAAACATAATTTTTGAAAAATGTTTAGAAATATACAGCCAACTAGTATTCACCTTCTTTATACCCTCCTCCTGAGACTTCTATGAGAATGTCCCGTGAAAGACGACACCAGCTGTAAACACAATGACTTGTGGATGTCAAATTTCACAGAAAGGTAAGACAAAGGAAATTAAACTTTGAAGCTTTCTCTTCAAAATTAATGCATTTCTTTCGTTTTTTTCAGTTTTAAGTATTTTTTATTGTTTTTAATATAAAGTTCTAAATTAATTCAGATGGTAGGAGGTTAACTTATTTGTTTTTGTTGGTTTCTGAGCTTTCACCAGCTTCTTTTCTCTTGGATCATATATTTAATGCTATTTTAGTTTGGCAACTGATTTGCAAAAGTGAGTATAAACTCTCACCTGAAGATTAATTATATAGTTTAGATGATGTAAAACAACCAAAATGTAAACCTAAAAAATAATCTTGAGAATTATTGTGGCATGAATTATCAGATACGTTCAATTATCACTTCTGTACTTTTTATACTCAACCATCATAGATTTGTGACCAGAGGGTTGGCACCTCTTTGATGCCTCATCAGGATATCACCCTGTCTCACAAACAGAAGCCAAAACAACGTGTTGATTCAATATTAGATCATAGATCACACATGTGGCTGCATGCACAGGTGATCATATCCCGGATGGAGATGGAGATGGAGAGACAGCCCACTGGAAGTAAAGTACTCAGATAAACAGTTACTTAGTTGTTAACTTTCGTATTTTCAATGAAAAGGAGTACACAATACAATATACAATAGATATATCAGATTATAGCAACTTAGCCTATCGATCTAGCAGTCACAAGAGAGAAAATTCACGAGATATGCACAAGGATAAATACTTTGTAGAGAATCTTGTAGGAGATCTTGATCTGATGAGCACCAGTTGGGTGGAAAGAAAGAAAGATGAACCGCCAGACATCTCTATTAACGTGCTCTTGCATATACAGAAATGTAGAAAGCAGGATAATACGTATTTTTATTTTTTTCATAGGTTGCGAAAAGCAAACCTCTTTGGCAGGATAGCTGCCAAGAGACAAACCTTAAGTATAGGCAATCAAATGGACAGGGTTGTTTGCCCAACAATTTTCACAACAGACCATGGCAGATTGGTCAAAAGTAATATTTTCTGATGAGAAGGTATTCTGCTCATGTAGCAATGGGCCGGTTTTGGTGCGTCACCCATCAGGTACTCGACATGATCCAAAATACGTGTGGTGCACCCAAAGAAGCGAGCGTTTTTCGCTAAATGAGTGTTTTTAATGTGTTTTTGTGTATATATGTCATTACCTCTTTGAACATGACAACTTATCTGCTTTTTCTGTTTACAGGCGTCTGGGGATGGATAAGTGGTGTGGGTCCCGGGGAGTTGGTTCGCATAGATGGTCACCTCACCGCCGTGCAGTATATCGAGATCTTAGATCAGGTATTACTGCCAACAGTGAGGGCCGTCTACGGCAATAAGCATTTTTTTTTTCGTTCACGACCGCTCCCCAGTGCATACATCACGCATCGTTAGGCGGTGGATACGGGATGGCCAAGGATAGGGTCAGACCTCAACCCAATTGAACATCTTTGGGCTGAACTCACCAAGGCCCCCATTCAGGCAGCCAATCCCAACAAACTTTGGGACATTTCCTCCGTTCGTTGGGAGAAGCTTCGCGAGGGCATACTTTGTCACACTGTTGTGGAAAGCATGTCTGAGCGACTGAATGAGGTTGTTGAAAGAGTTGGATTGTGGTCAAGGTTCTAAATCTCTCCCCTCCATCTGCATTTTTTTCTTTATGTTAGCGGATGCTAACACTATTTTCTTTTGTTATGCTTAATTGCTATGTTCTGTTGACGAAATGTTTGTAACTACAGTTAATAAATGTATTAGAAAAAAAACAGATTAGAAATGAGTAAATAAGTCACAAAAACATTGCCCAATTAAACATTATAACTGTTACTCGACATTAATGCGCATTGCTTGCAGATTGGTTGCTTAGATATATTTGTTATCTGATTTGCAATTCTAATATAGGTTGGTAACGATTCACGGCCAATATGCTTTATGCAGGGTGTGACTAACAATAATGCCCAATCAAGCAAGTAGAACAAAATTTGGCTAACACGTTTGGTAAATTTCCTTGAACATGATTTGTTAAATGTTTTATTGGATAATAACTAACCAATACACTTCCTGTTTTGTCTTTCAACTTGGGAAACGTAATCCTTTTGTGTAAGACACATGTCATCTTTGTCTTCTGCCACCACCACCCACATATGATTTGCCCTTAGGTTTTCCTGACGCACAATTAACTTGTTGCCCCCTAAAAGTTGGCAACCTTACACAAAAATATGGTGATTTTTCGTTCTTGAATGAGAAGAGCACATATACATTGAACCAGCATGTACGACACTTATTAGGAATTATATTATATTCAAAATACGGTGATACGGCAAGGGATCTCTTGTGGGCGCGGTCCCCTTCTGTCTTGTCGGCATATTTCTCGCTACCTAAACCCATTGTTGATGGGTTAATGAACACTAGTGACGTTTCATGGCCCGCAGGCTGTTCAGCTTTACTTCGGGCTGGTCTGTCCGCACCGCGCCGTTCTTCCACTTGATTCTTGTTGCACGCGCTTCGTTTCTCGCAATTATTTGCTATAAATTCATTAAGCCATATACAACTATGCAAATACACAAAATTCTAGTTTTATTAAACAGTACATGTATATTGTTTAATAATACTAAAAACTATGTATCTCATTCTATCTTGCGGCTTACTTATAACCTTCAATACAAAACCACTTAAATTGGTTGGTTGGTTGGTTGGTTGGTAATAGTTTTTTGGCACAAAGGCAACACAGGCCAAGCTGCGCCACAACACATGGTATAAATAACAATAATAAATAAAACAAAATAAAACAACAGAAAAAAACAAAAAACATAGAACCGATAACAAAAATAAATAACAATTAAAATGTATATAGTAACAAGGTGTAAATATAAAATAAACAAACAACTAAATCTGTTTATAAATATTTGTAACTTTTAGAAAGTTCAGTAATTTATCAACATTTGGCCTCTGGCCCAAAATCTCTTTAAAACTTGCATTTCCAAAATGCTGCCTACGAATCCTTTCAGAGGCGATGCAATTGCTCAGTATGTGCTTAACACTTACAGCACAGTTGCAATACTGACATACAGGCTGGTCATCACCCTTCAAAAGGTATTGATGAGTCAGTCGAGTATGTCCAATTCTCAAACGAGTAAGAATGACCTCAGATCTCCTGTCATAAGGTTTCTTCTGTGTCCAATTTTCTATCACAGGTTTGATCTCGTGTAGTTTATTGTGGACTTGTTCATTCCACACATTTTGCCATCTCTCCTCTAGTCGTTTTTTAACAACTAGCTTCAAGTCACCTCCTTCGATAAACATTGTATGCTGAGAAGGACTTGCTGACTTTGCAGCTGCATCAGCTTCTTCATTCCCTCTTATACCTACATGGCCTGGGACCCAACAAAATTTTATAGAGAAATTCCTCGCAAAAAGATGGCAAATCAGCTTACGAATTTTAATCACTATAAAGTGAAAACTAGGTTCATACGAGATCAAAGCCTGAAGTGCACTAACTGAGTCAGTGTAAATCACGCAGCAACGATGACCTTTCCTATTTATATACTTTAGGGCTAAATAAATAGCCTGCAACTCCGCAGTAAAAATGGAAGAATTCGGTGCTATTTGTTCTGCCACAATTTCATCCTGGCAAACAAAGGCTAAGCCAACATAGTCATCCGATTTAGATCCATCGGTGTATATAGGAATTAAATTCCTGTCACGATGTTGAATTTCTGCGAAGTGCTGTCTATAAACGTAGTCTGGGTGGTTTCTTTTAGAAACTGCTTTAAGCTTAAATCAACGTTTATCACAGGAATTGACCAAGGTGATATATTATCGACCTCGACCTGCGAAATGTTGCTTGTGTCCAGGTCAATCGTGCTGCTTACATTCTCCATTCTTATGTCAAATGTAGGGACACTACTTGGGCGAGCTGCAAATAATCTCCTCAGCTGACTATCTGAACAATCAGCTAAAAGTTTATTTTGAGATCTCTGTTTAATGTAATAAAAAAGAGACAACTGTTCTCTCCTAAGAGATAGTGGAGGCTCATGAGCATCCACATACAAACTTTGTACAGGAGAAGTTCGAAATGCACCAGTGCACAAACGCAATGCTTGATGGTGGATTGGATCCAGCATCCGAAGAGTAGATTCTCGTGTAGAGCCATACACAATGCATCCATAGTCCAGCTTAGAGCGAACAAGGGCCCTATAAATCCTGAGCATAGAACATTTGTCTGCTCCCCAGGATGAGCAGCACAATACCTTTAATAGGTTTAAAGCTTTTAAACATCTACTCTTCAAATTGCGCAAGTGTGGTAAGAACGTCAATTTATGGTCAAACACGACACCCAAAAATTTTGCTTCGTTGACCATTGGGATTTTAACCCCATTTAGGTGAATTTCAGGGTCCAGGTGCAAACCACGCCTTCGGCAAAAGTGGATGCACGAGGTCTTCTCTACGTTAAAACTGAAACCGTTGGTCTTGGACCAATTGTCTATTCGATTTAAGGAGGTTTGCAGTTGTCTCTCAATAAAACCCATGTTACTAGACTGACAGGAAATCTGAAAGTCATCCACATACAGAGAGTGTTTCACACTGGGAGAGAGACAGTTAGTTATACTGTTAATTTTTATTAGGAACAGAGTTACACTCAAAATAGAACCTTGAGGGACACCCTCTTCTTGTGTAAAAGGCCTAGACAAAGTGTTGCCCATCCTGACTTGGAATCTTCGATTCTGTAGAGAAGTTTTTTATAAAAATTGGCAAATTACCCCGCAATCCAAATTTGTGCAGATCACGGAGTATCCCGTATCGCCAGCAGCGATCATAGGCCTTCTCTATATCAAAAAACACAGACACTAAGTGCTGTCGTCTTACAAACGCTTCGCGTATAGATGTTTCAAGGTTTACTAGATTGTCTGTGGTACTTCTGTTCCTACGAAATCCACTCTGATGTGGTGAAAAGTAGTTCTTTTCCTCTAGGAGGAACATCAGGCGTCTGTTTACCATTCTCTCGAAAAGTTTGCAGAGACAACTAGTCAGAGAAATTGGTCTATAATTAGAGGGATTCTTGCAGTCTTTACCTGGCTTGGGAATGGGAATTATGATAGATAGCCTCCAAGAGTCAGGAAAAGTATGTTCTGTCCATATTCTGTTGAACAGATTCAGAAGGTTACTAAGGGAATTGTCTGACAGATTTTTAATCATGCTGTAATGAATTTTATCCGGCCCTACAGCAGTATTCCCCGAGCGAGAGATTGCTGTACATAGTTCTATTCTGCTGAATGGCACATTATATTCCTCATTAGATGGAGAGTGAAAGTTTAGATATTGTTTTTCACTTTGGACTTTATAAGCCTGGAAATTTGTTGTATACATAATATTGCTGGATGAAGACGAAAATGTTTCACCCAACAAATCAGCAATACCTTTTATGTCACTGATTATTGTGCCATTATTTTCCAGCATGGACAGAGAGTGAGAAGCATATTTCCCGTTAATTTTATGGATTTTATCCCAGACTGCTTTTGAGCTGGTGGAAGATGTTATGCTAGAAACATACTTTCTCCAGGAATCCCTTTGGCTTTGCCTCCTTATTTTTCTGGCATTTGCCTTTGCTTTTTTAAAAGCTATCAAATTCTCAGCAGTGGGGTATCTTCTGAAAATCCCCCATGCTTTCTTTTGTTTTTTAAATGCTGCCTCGCAATTCTGATCCCACCATGGTTTCGGATGTTTTGGATATCTGGTTGACGTTTTCCCCATTGTTTTTTCGGCTGCCTGAATAATACTGGAAGTGACAACTTCTACTGCATCATTGATATCGGCAGTATTGACCATTTCCTCAGTGATGTTAGCCAAAGAGGAAAATGCAGGCCAATCTGCCGTTTCAAATTTCCAGCGTGGTGGACGGGCTGTTTCACAGCTTCCTCTGCCTCTATATTTTAAAAATATTGGGAAGTGGTCACTGGAAAGTGGATTAGATCCAACCTCCCATGTAAACGCTGAAAACAGATTTGGACTAGCTAATGTCAAATCAATGGCAGTGAATGTTCTTGTTGGGGCGTGGAAGTATGTCACTTCTCCAGTATTAAATAAATACAGTTGGTGATTACCTATGAATCTTTCAATGGCTCTGCCTCGACAATTGATGTCGTGACTGCCCCACATTGGATTGTGGCCATTGAAATCACCAAGTAGTATAAACGGAGTCGGCAGTTGTTCAACCAAGTCATCCAATTCATCCTCATTGACTCTGACATCTGGTGGCAAGTATATGGAACAAACTGTGACAGTTACTCCAATTGAAATTCTGACTGCCACAGCTTGCAGCTCTGTTCTTATTTGTACCGGTAAGGAAGGGATGCAATTTGAAACCAGTACAGCCACACCTCCACTGGCGCGAGTGTGGCTATCATCATCCTTACGGTAAAGATTAAATCCTTTTAAAGTAATTTTTTCTCCAGGTTTTAGATGTGTTTCCTGGAGTGCCACGCAGAGAGATGTGGTAGATGATGTCAAATGTTTAACGTCAGAAAAGTTGTTGCGGAAACCACGACAGTTCCATTGGATTATTTTATAATCCATTATGTGGTTGAGGCAGCATTCTTTGTAAAAGTATCCCTCTTTAGTTTTACAGCCGATTTGCCTTTTGGAGGCGAGTTTGGTGGTGTAACCACCTTATTAGTCTCCTCATCTGAGAAGTCAGAGAACTCACTCATAGACTGAGTCTCTGATCTTTTAGATTTAGAGAGGGCTGATTTTAATTTTTGTTTGTTCAGTGGGTTCTTATTAGCTTTTTTAGAACCCACATTTCTGGTTACTATCCCTGCTTTAGGTAGGGGTGTTTTTTTCTTTATATTCTCTTTTACTTCTGTATCTGTAGATTGAGTTAACAAGCATCTAGCATGGCGAGTAAAAGATTCATTTGGTGAAACGGAAATTTCTGTCTGAACCGCACATGTCTTTGTGGACTTCAAAACAGAAGCAAATGTCTTTTGTTGTAATGATGCACTTTGAGTGACCATGCGCCGAGCCTCTGGGTAAGGTATGTTGTTAACTGTTTTTAGGCGTTGAATTTCTTTTTCTCTTTGCCATGCAGGGCATTTCCGAGAATAGGCTGGATGGGCATCCTGGCAGTTCACACAGTGTGGAGTACTTTTACATTCAGTACTGTTGTGGCCTTCAGTTCCACACTGTGCACATAAGCTTTTGCCTCGGCAGGAGGTCTGGGAATGTCCAAATCGCTGGCATTTGAAACAACGCAGCGGATTTGGAACGTATGGTCGAACTGGGCATCGAAGATATCCCGCAGTAACGAATGATGGCAATGTTGGCTTTCCGAAAGTGAGAATCAAATGTTTAGTCGGTATCAGCTTGCCATCACGACGAATGGAGATGCGTCGAACGGCAGTGACACCTTGATCTGCAAGACCGATCTGGATGTCTGCTTCATCTTCAGACATCAGATCGACCTCAGATATCACACCACGTGACGAGTTCAAACTTGTGTGTGGTGTGATTGTGACATTTATGTCTCCTAGAGATTTAGTCTTTAAAAGCTTTGCTGATTGTTGAGGAGAAGCTGCCTCAACGAGTAAATCTCCTGACCTCAATTTTTGGATTTTTTTAAGATGCCCAATGGTTGATTCAAATAATTTTTGAATCAAAAAGGGGGAACGTTTAGACAGAGATGTTTCTCCCGTAGCATGAACAATAAGGTAGGCTGGTTGGTTAACGGAAGTAAAGTCACTTGGTGGTGATGCTTTGGTACCTAATGTTTTAGATTGTAGTGAATCCATATTGAAAAAGTAATATTCAGCTCCCGGTGACCCCACCCACCATGGGGTCCAACAAGGGGATGCCGTCACATGGGAGACTCCCATAGACCGTCACACCAGGGTTTCCCAGGAGCTATACCCTCACAATGCAGTCAAGAAGAGCACATCTTGTCTGACGTGTCTGCCCGGTCTGCATCGATCGGTTGACTCCAAGCCGAGGTCCAGAATGACTCAACGACCAGCCGATTGACTCAAACGGAGCCTGATTTGAGCCTCCCGTTTATCCGAAGCAGGGGCCAAAGCAGTGTGTTGGGGACGTTATGTTGCCCCTCAACTACCAGGATCCCCCTTTCCGGCATACGGGCCACCACGCACGGCAAACACGTGGGTGGGCGTTCAGATCCCAGGGATGGTAAAGAAGAGTTACTAAACCATCTCTGGGAGGTCCCCTCACCACGGACAGGAACCCACATCGAGGGGGGTCACACATTATTCGTTGACGTTGCAACTCGGAACACGTGACCCTATAATAAACCAATAAAAATTACTGTAGCTTGTTTTTGTCTACTTTCGTGAGTTCACTGACATTTTACGTTCTACTTCAGAATATTTACGGAATTTTAGCTACTTTTCTTATTAAAATAGGAAGCAGTTCCTTTTCTGGAATGAATAAAAGAAAAAAGGCGATAATTTTGTTAGAGCTGGCGAGCATATACGAAAAGAAAAATAAGAAAAAACGTTCGTGATGGGTTAAAACTTGGCGAAATAAAAATCAACGGGCTAAATAATCGTGCTTTCACCAGCTGATGAATAAATTAAGGTTTTCGGATGCCGAAGGTAATAGGGGATATATCCATATGAATATAATTTATACTTATATATAATTTAGGCGAAACATTTCGTAGTTTAGCATATTAATTTAGAGTGGCCCATAATTCGATATCAGTCATTATCCCAGAAGTTTTGTATGCTATTTATCAATCTTATAAAAGTGAATACTTGAGAATAAGTGTTGTTTAGAAGAAAGCTTCAAAGATTTAATTCATTTATAATCGATATATTTTTTTCTTTTATATCAGCATTTATTTTATTCAATTGTATATTATTAAAAGTAATAAAACTTTTTAAAATAAATCTAACAATAACTTTTATGAATTCAGATTTGATTTATATCAAATATAGCATTTAAATGTACTGAAACTCAGTTAATACAAATGTTATAATCAAGATATGTTGACAAATATACAACACAAAGTATGACGTGGCACAAAAACGTTTTCTGATTGGATGTGCGTTTGCAACCGTCGCGAGTTGAACAAACTTCTTGTTTCTAGCTGTGGTTGCAATCGCGCCGGTTTTCGAGGGGGGATTACTAGTTAACGGAAACAGCCGTCGCGGTTGCGGTTGCAGTCGCCCGCGCGGCTGGAAATCGCATAGTGTGACCAGGGCTTTAGGAAACTGCTTTAAGCTAAAGTCAACATTAATCACAGGAGTTGACCAAGGTGATATATTATCGACATCGGCCTGTAAAATGTTGCTTGTGTCCAAATCAATCGTGCTGCTTACATTCTCCATTCTAATGTCAAATGTAGGGACACAACTTGGGCGAGCTGTAAATAATCTTTTCAGCTGAATATCTGATACTCTACAATAAACTGAAGGTTTAGCCAGAGATTTCTGTTTAATATAATAGAACAAAGACAACTGCTCTCTCCTGAGAGATAGTGGAGGCTCATAAGCATCTATGTACAAACTTTAAACAGGAAAAGTTCGAAACGCACCAGTGCACAAACGCAATGCTTGATGGTGGATTGGATCCAGCATCCAAAGAGTAGATTCTCGCGCAGAGCCATACAGATACATCCATAATCAAGCTTAGAGCGAACAAGGGCTCTATATATTCTAAGCATTGAACATTTGTCTGCTCCCCAGAATGAGCAGCATAATACCTTTAAAAGGTTCAGAGATTTTAAACATCTACTCTTCAAATTGCGCAAGTGTGGCAAGAACGTCAATTTATGGTCGAACACGACACCCAAAAATTTTGCTTCGTTGACCATTGGAATTTTAACCCCATTTAGGTTAATTTCAGGGTCCAGGTGCAAACCACGCTTTAGGCAAAAGTGGATGCACGAGGTCTTCTCTGCGTTAAAGGTAAAACCATTGATCTTGGACCAATTGTCTATTTGATTTAAAGAGGTTTGCAGTTGTCTTTCAATAAAACTCATGTTACTAGACTGACAGATCTGAAAGTCATCCACATACAGAGAGTGTTTCACACTGGAAGGAAGACAGTTAGCTATGCTATTAATTTTGATTAGGAACAGAGTCACACTCAAAATAAAACCTTGAGGAACACCTTCTTGTGTGAAAAGCCTAGAAAACGTGTTGCCAAACCTAACTTGAAATCTTCGATTCTGCAAGAAGTTTTTTATAAAGATTGGCAAATTACCCCGCAATCCAAATTTGTGCAGATCACAGAGTATCCTGTATCGCCAGGAGCCATCATAGTGTCTGTGTTTTTCGATATAGAGCAAGGCCTAAGTGCTGTCGTCTAACAAACGCTTCACGTATAGATGTTTCAAGGTTTACTAAATTGTCTGTGGTACTTCTGTTCCTATGAAATCCACTCTGGTGTGGTGAAAAGTAGTTCTTTTCCTCTAGGAAAAACATCAGGCGTCTGTTTACCATTCTCTCGAAAAGTTTGCACAGACAACTAGTCAGAGAAATTGGTCTATAATTAGAAGGATTCTTGCGGTCTTTTCCTGACTCTTGGAGGCTATCAATTATTATTCCCATTCCAAGCCAGGTAAAGTATGTTCTGTCCATATTCTGTTAAACAGATTCAGAAGATTACTGAGGAAATTGTTTGACAAATTTTTAATCATGCTGTAATCATGCTGTAGTGGATTTTATCTGGGCCTACAGCAGTATTCCCCGAGCGGATTGCTGTACATAGTTCTATTCTGCTAAATGGCACATTATATTCCTTATTAGATAAAGAGTGGTAGTTTAAATACTGTTTTTCAGTTTGGACTTTACAAGCCTGAAAATCCCTTGTATACATAACATTGCTGGATGAAGACGAAAATGTTTCACCCAACAAATCAGCAATACCTTTTATGTCACTGATTATTGTGCCATTACTTTCCAGCATGGACAGAGAGTGAGAAGCATATTTTCCATTGATTTTATGGATTTTATCCCAGACTGCTTTTGAGCTGGTGGAAGATGTTATGCTAGAAACATACTTCCTCCAAGAATCCCTTTGGCTTTGCCTTCTTATTTTTCTGGCATTAGCCTTTGCTTTCTTAAAAGCAACCAAATTGTTAGCAGTGGGGTATCTTCTGAAAATCCCCCATGCTTTTTTTTGTTTTTTAAATGCTGCCTCGCAATTTTGATCCCACCATGGTTTCGGATGTTTTGGATATCTGGTTGACGTTTTCCCCATTGTTTTTTCGGCTGCCTGAATAATACTGGAAGTGACAACTTCGACTGCATCATTGATATCAGCAGTATTGACCATTTCCTCAGTGACGTTAGCCAAAGAGGAAAAAGCAGGCCAATCTGCCGTTTCAAGTTTCCAGCGTGGTGGACGGGCTGTTTCACAGCTTTCTCTGCCTTGGTATTTTAGAAATATTGGAAAGTGGTCACTGGAAAGTGGATTAGATCCAACCTCCCATATAAACGCTGAAAACAGATTTGGGGTTGCTAATGATAGATCAATGGCAGTAAATGTTCTTGTTGGGGCGTGGAAGTATGTCACTTCTCCAGTATTAAATAAATATAGTTGGTGATTACCTATGAATCTTTCAATGGCTCTGCCTCGACAATTGATATCGTGACTGCCCCACATTGGATTGTGGCCATTGAAATCACCAAGTAAAAGGAAAGGAGTTGGCAGCTGTTCAACCAATGCATCCAATTCATCGTCATTGACTCTGACATGTGGTGGCAAGTATATGGAACAAACTGTGACAGTTACTCAAATTGAAATTCTGACTGCCACAGCTTGCAGCTCTGTTCTTATTTGTACCGGTAAGGACAGGATGCAGTTTGAAACCAGTACAGCCACACCTCCACTGGCGCGGGTGTGGCTGTCGTCATCCTTATGGTAAAGATCGAATCCTTTTAAAGAAATTCTTTCTCCAGGTTTTAGATGTGTTTCCTGGAGTGCCACGCAGAGAGACGAGGTAGAGTATGTCAGGTGTTTAACGTCAGAGAAGTTGTTGCGGAAACCACGACAGTTCCATTGGATTATTTTATAATCCATTATGTGTTTGAGGTAGCATTCTTTGCGAGAGTATCCCTCTTTAATTTAACAGGGGGTCTCTCTTTTGGAAGTGACTTTGGTTTTGTAACCTCCGAATTAGTCTCTTCATCAGAGATATCAGAGAACTCACTCATCGACTGAGCCTCCGATTTTTTGGATTTGGAGAGTGCTGCTTTCACTCTGTTTGTTTAATGGGTTCTTACTAGCCTTTTTAGAACCCAGGTTTCTCGTTATCACCCCATCAGTTAATAGTGTGACCGCAGGGTTGGTACCTCTTTGGTATCCTGTCAGGATGACACCACAGTGTGAGACCCGTATTAGGCCTGTCCAATGTTAAATTTTAATTATTTCGAAGCCCTCTCGGGAGATAACGATCGCGATCCACGATAACAATCAGGTTCGAAGGATGTACAATCTTCCGCCGTCAAACTCACTTCCCTCCTTCTCAGGATCCGACCTGAGTCACGGAACTCAAGTCATCATCCTCGATCGCGATTGGTGATCGGGGCGGAAGGGACTTAGAGTATAAATAGGGGGGAGATCTCTAAGAACGGGGAGCTGACGTCCGAAGTAGACGACCTGCCCGGCGACACCGTATCCGACTCGAAAGCCAAGTCGAGACGCCGAAGCCTCAGCCGCCAAGCCTATCCTGCCGCCCACCTGCCACAACCGCCAGGAAAACGCCCGAGTCCGACTCCACTCCTCGATCAAAATCGATCACCGAGAGGTATGAATCCCCTAACAATTGTGAGCTCTCTCTCTCCCGCGATTAGGGACGGGATGCGTAGCGTTTCTGTAGTAGTTCCTATGTTCCAATAAACCATTATCTGTGTTGTCCTGTTATACGGATATTGCCTTCCTTTATCGACGACTCCCACACACACTCCTCCACTCGACCTGACAAGTAACTGACCGATCCCGACAAGTCGGGATATCGCGCAAAATTAGCCATCCTTGACAGTGGGGCGGGTCTTGCCGACCTATTCGCCGAGAACAAGGAGGTCCGACTTCCGTCCTACCTCCCGGCGTTTCCCACAAATTGGTTTACAGGAGTGGGGTTCGATAAAGGAGAAAAAGGGCCATATTCGAATTCGGGACTTAAAGATAAATTGCGATAATGGAACCCAATCCCCAACCCGCGGCAGGGCCTGCTAACCCAGCGGATCCGCCACCGCTCCCAAATCCAGGACCGAACCCTCTGACGTTAGGCGGTCTAGGCGGGATAATCCCGTTGCTGCCTGTATTCTCAGGAGACCCGCAAGGCTCCCGTGTAACGGATTTTTTTGATTCGTTAGCGGATATCATGAAGGTTGCAGCATGGTCGAAAGCGCAAATGCTAGCAGTAGCGAAGTTAAAACTAGCGGGAATAGCCCGAGAATTCGTACGAAAGGATCGGCGAATTAAGGAAGTCGACGATTTCGACGAATTTAAGCGACTTATGCTCCAGCGTTTCGATAGAGTGCCTCTCACTTTTCGATTAAATCGGTTTTATTCCTGTGTGCAAAGACGGGATGAAGATGTCCAAGCGTATGCCGCACGGTTGCAAGCGCTAGCGACGGAGATAGAAATCACCCCGGAACCCGGTGCGGATGCGGCTGAAACCGCTATCATACAGCGTGTGCAAAGAAAAGAGTTGGACGAACGCCTAAAGGTCCAATTCTTGAACGGAATCACGCCGCGGATCCAACAAAGGGTAATGAGTCACGCCCCAAAAACCTTTGACGAGGCCTTAGATGCCGCAATTAACGAGGAAACAATTGAGGAACTCACCGCGCGTTCACGCGGAAACTTGCGGACAATTAACCTGCGATCAACCGAACATCCCCCGTTAGACGATTTAACGCAATTAACAAAGACGCTGGAAGAACTTAAAGGTAGAGTGGACGGGCTCACTCGAGGTACAACTCCACGCAATTATAGAACCCCCTCGGGAAGACGAAGCGATCGGGGCAGTTTCCGGAACTCCACCTATGCTAGGACACCTACCCGGCAAAATGACTATCGGCCGACTACTTCCCGACGCCGGTTCGATCAGTCGAATGTTCGAGCTACCCTTAACTCCGATAGGAACAGGAACTCGCCCTCTCCCTCAGCTATTAACGAAGGCGAGCGTGCGACACCGCCTCCGCCTCGAAACTATTCGCCTGCGAGACGGGAAACCGGTAACGAACAAAATAGGGTCCGATTTCGATCCCAATCACCGGAGAACTCTCAGTCCAAATGGAGGGGCAGAGTACGAAGCGTTGACGGGCGACGATATCGATCGCACCCTCGAAGGAACCCTTATCCTACGGCTAGGATTCGGCCGCGAACCCAGAGAAGGCGAAATCAGCAATCAGAAAACCCCTTGAAAGCAAGGAACCGAACCCCGTCGCCTCTGGCCTCCATAACTTCCTTTCCGGCGCAAAGCGACGCCATCTTTGAGTGTTTTATCGGAGGAAATCCGGCCACAGTTCAAATAGATACGGGAGCGAAAGTGTCTCTCTTAGCCAAATCTTTTGCTAATTCAATGATAGAGAGGGTAGATATCGATAGCGATAAGGAAACCGATTTAAGAAGCGCGACGGGCCATTCTATACAAACCTACGGTATCATGAGCCCTACCTTCGAAATCGGTCGATTACAATTTCCCTACACTTGTTGTTTGGTAGATATGGATGTTACTTGCCCATGCGATGGTATTATCGGTCGGGATATGATTACTGATAAGGGCTTTATTATTGATTTAAAGGGAGGAGAATTAACAATTCCCCCTCAGACCGTAATACCCTTTATAACCTCCCCTAGAGCTAGTGACCGAAGAGAACGGGAACAGTTTAGCGATATAGATCGGGAGAAAATCCCCGACCATAGGAGAATTCAAAAAAAGCGGAGGATAGAGAGGACGCCCAAAGGAAGTGTAGTAGAAAGAGACAATTTACATTCTCAGGTGAGCGAGAACGATGGAAGGGACATCGTGTTAGTGGAAACCTGTCGGCTTCCCCCTTTAACCGACAATATAGTCACCGCCACTATTAGAGGGACCAGAGGGATAGGAAAAGTAGGAGTAATAGAGTCGATCCCCTTCTCTCAGGAAGGAATATCGGGAGCCGATGTGTTAGTTGCCCCTAATAAGAAGGGACAGGTACCCATTCGGATTTGCAACACTACTCGTAAGACTATTAAATTAGAAAAGGGTACAAAGGTCGGAAACTTTTTCGAAGCAGAGGAAGAGACCGACCCAGTGAGAGTCAGAAAGGAAGGGAAAACGGCGACAATGTCGAAAGCTGAGTTCAGCCAGCTTTTTGATTGGAGTAATATCCCGGAAGAAGAGAAACAGGCTCTTCTAAACTTACTATACAAATACCGACATGTTTTTGCTATAGATGACTATGATTTGGGCTATTGCGATATTGTACAACATAAAATCGATACTGGAGACGCCGCGCCTATATACTCGCCGCCCTATCGAATCCCTTACGCTCAACGGCAACAATTAAATGAGATTATAGACGAACTCTTAGCTCATAATATTATCGAACATTCCACTTCTCCGTGGAGTTCGGCCGCAATTTTAGTTAAGAAGAAATTGGGCGGGGTCCGATTAGTCATAGATTATCGTAAGCTTAATAAAATTACGAAGGTAGACCCTTATCCCCTTCCTTTAGTGCATGAGTCTCTTAGTCTAATGGGACAAGCGACCTATTTTTCGACAATGGACACTATTTCGGGATTTTGGCAACTTAGCGTGTGCGATAAGGAAAAGACTGCTTTCTCCACCATTGATGGTCATTATCAATGGAACAGATGTCCCATGGGGCTTCGTAATAGCCCTGCGGCATTCGAAAGAGCTATGGACTTTGTCCTTCATGGTCTAAAGGGAAAGACCTGCCTCGTCTACATGGACGACATTTTAACTTTTAGCTCTGACTTCGCTAGTCACCTCAAACGATTGGAACAAATCTTTCAGAGGTTAGGAGAAGCGGGAATTAAATTAAAACCGAAAAAATGCCACTTCCTGCAGCGCCAGATAAAGTTTCTAGGACACGAGATCTCCGCGCAGGGTATAAAGCCCGACGCCGATAAAATACAATGCGTATTAGATTTCCCAAAACCGGAAAATGAGCGGGACGTTCGATCCTTTTTAGGTCTAACAGGGTATTATCGACGACATGTAGACGCTTATGCGAAAATCGCTAAGCCCTTAACAGATTTATTAAAGAAAGATACGCCATTCGAATGGGGACCAACCCAACAGGAGAGCTTTGAAACCTTAAAGACAATTTTAACGTCAGCCCCTGTATTAAAGTCCCCTGACTTTACTAAACCCTTTATCTTGGCTACCGATGCCTCCAACACGGCCTTAGGAGCGATTCTAGCACAAGAGGAAAATGGTAGGGAGAAACCCATAGCATACGCAAGCCGGCTGCTGAGAAAGCCCGAACTAAACTATAGCACCACGGAAAAGGAGTGCTTAGCCACTGTGTGGGCTGTGAAGTACTTTAAACCCTATCTATACGGACGCAAATTTACGATCATAACCGATCATCGCCCCCTACGATGGTTACTCGATTGCAAAGATTCCACGACCAACTCTAGGCTATCGCGATGGATCATTTTCCTCCAGGAATTTAATTTTGATGTTGTTCATAAGGCAGGCAATTCTCACAAAAATGCTGACGCCCTTAGTCGTATACCCATCCGACAAATATCGGAGGTTGAACCTATTTTCTCCGTGAGCCAATTAGCCGCGGAACAGCAACGCGATAAGCGGTGGAAGTCTCTGTTGCAACTTTTACAAGACGGAGTTACCACCGGAAGTTATAACAATCTCGAGGTAGAGGAATTTTATATTAACGAAGTCGGTGCTCTATGCCATAAAGGAACCGACAAGCGACACACGGATTGGTGGGAACAAATCGTCGTTCCCGTACAATTAAAGGAATATATTCTCTCTACATTCCATGATAATCCAATAGCCGGACACTTGGGAGAACAGAAAATGCGAACAAAAATCGCTAAGTCCTTCTATTGGCCTGAAATGGCAAAGGAAATACGCAATTATTGTCAGAGTTGTCAAAGCTGCGCAAAACATCGTCGACGAGGACGACGCACACAAGCTGAATTACAATTGTTCTCTCCTCTTTCTTACGTGTTCGAACGAACCGCGATGGACATTATCGGACCACTTCCTCTTACCACTTGCGGGAACAAGTACATATTAGTATTTGTTGATCATTTTAGTCGATATGCGGAAGCGATCCCACTACCGGATGTTAGTAGTAAAACAATAGCGAAGGCTTTCGTCACGAATGTCGTATTACGCCATTCGACGCCGACGCACCTACTCACAGACCGAGCGCCTAATTTAATTTCCAAGATGTTTACAGAAGTATGCAAACTGTTACAAATAAAACGCCTTCTTACCACAGCATACCACCCCGCCTGTAACGGCGTAGTCGAGCGATTTAATAAAACCTTAGTTGATATTTTATCGCACTATGTAGCTAGCGATCAACGCGATTGGGACGAATGGATTCCCTACGCTTTATTTGCCTATAATACCTCTATACACGCATCGACCAACGAAAGTCCTTTCTTCCTTTTGTACGGACGGGACCCTACATACCCATTTGAATTGGTGACCAGTCCTATCACGAGAGTCTATGATGTTGAGGAAAATTTTGCTTCCGAATTAACCCAACGCATGAAACATGCGCACCAGACCGCACGTCAACACTCCGAACACGCGGCAGAGCTAAGGCAAGAAAGACATCGAAAACAAAATAAGCCTCCCCAATATAAATTAGGCGATAGAGTACTGTTAAAGGAAGTCGTCACCCCGCAAGGACTAAAACGAAAATTAGCTGCCCGATGGTCGGGACCCTATCGTATTATAGAAGTCTTAGGACCCGTTAATTTTACCATAGAGAATATACAAAATAAACGGAAGTTAAACGTGCACGCCGATCGCATCAAACCCACAACCGCTAGGAAAGAATTTCGCCTACACGAGGACTTAGGAGCCGATCAGCCCGATGACCCACGCGATGCTAGTAGTCCGGAAGCTCCTCAACCCATGTCAATCGACCCTTGGGATGAATTTATTTTAAACTCTATACCGATTCCCCTCGCAGCAGAATCGGCCGAAATAGAAAGGGAGAGTGACGAAACAGCGTCGGAGGAGGAAGTCTCCGAATCGGAAACAGAAGAGGAAGCAGAAAGTACGATGCCTTATGCACTGAGAAGTCGCGGACCGGTAGAAGACCTACCCTGGGTCATGCCTCGGCCCAGCCGTAGCCATATTCCTCGATTTATTTCTC